>NW_015112676.1:697306-776206 GCF_001443285.1 Poecilia latipinna | reverse complement strand
TGGCTGACATTGATTCAATGTTGTTTCAATCATTCTGTGCTATCTGGGTAATGTGGAGAAGAACACCACAAAACCAACAGACAGCCCACAAAGAAACAAAGAGTGAAACTCCCAGCTCCTACTGAAAAAGACGCACAAAAAGTGTGAATCTAAGCAAAAGTGTTAGTGAGTAATGTGGAAGAGAGGAATCACATTTTCTTTTTGATAGGGGTGAAACAGCTTTGTGAGAGGGAAAAAAACGAAATTCTAAACTTTCTTATAAATATTTCTGGATTATGCATATGTATGTATAAAAAGCTATGAATATTACTATAAATTGATATCTCTCTGGTGCTTCATGTTCCCTGAGCAATTTAACATTTTGGTGTGTTAATTTAAAAAAAAAAAAAAAAAAGTTCTTCAGTACCACAAAAATTGTGGGGTTCTTTTGTATTAAACCAGGCAGTTTTCAAATATTGCCTCCGATTCTCAAGTGCATTTAGATGTGCACTTTGACTAGGCCATGGATATGCTGTGATCTAAACGCCTGCATTATGCCCTGTTGCTGTGTGCCTGTCTGCTGTCCTTCTGGATGGAGGACCTCTCCCTCACTCTCAAGTTTTTTTTGCAGCCCCAAACAGTTTGATGTTTTCAGGATTGCTCTGCATTTATCTCCATCCATCTTCCTGTCAACTTTGACCATCTTCTCATTTATGCAGCAGAAAAAGCTGCATAAATGAGAGGAAGGAAAGATGAGGAAGAAGTTCATGTGAAGTGTCACTTCTCCACCACAATATGTGTTTTTTTTTTTTAATGCAGAGACTAAAAATTCAATTTTGTATCTTCTGATCTTTGGTGTGCTTTTTTTAATTTTTTTTTTATTTCATTCAAAAAGTGTACACATTCAATAAATGTGTACACCCACACTTTTCTAGATGTTCATTTGAAACAAAAATCTTGACAGCCTTTCACTTCAACACTACATCATACCACAAAATATAGATAAAATAAATTGAAATTTATTTTGAAACAGAAAATGTTGACAGACTTAGACGTTATATTTTTTCGATGCACTATCTATCTATCTATCTATCTATCTATCTATCTATCTATCTATCTATCTATCTATCTATCTATCTATCTATCTATCTAATTATTTATTTTAATTCTTAATATTATTGGTGAGAAACAGAAATACATTCTCAGAGGAATGAAAAAAAGCCTTTTTTTCAAACTGAAATTAATTTTATCTGTGTGGAAATTTAAGGTCTAAAGTTCCCATTTAAACGAGGAGCTAAGTTTATTGTGGGAATTGAACCATAAGAATTTATTTATTTTTTTTTTTTAAAAGAGCTTTCCTTGTGTGTGCCATATTTCTTGGTCTTGAACACAAACAACCTCATCATAAACTTATAAAAAAAATAAAAAAAAATCCCAACCCCAAGTTTATTTCTCCTCCTAATCACCAAACTGCTGCATTCATTACACTCGGTGTGTTAAGTACCGCCTAGTTGTCCTGTTTGTTTTGCACATGTTCGGCGCCGCCCTGCAGACGCGCTGATATTACGCCGTTGCGTAATTTGACAAGCCAGTGCAAACCAGAGGAGGATGAGCGTTTGACAGCTGGGTCGCCTGGGATTGTTTTCGAAAGCAACAATTCATATATGCTAGATTAATTCGGGCATTTTTATTTATTTATTTATTTTTTTTATTTTGTTTTGGTACTATATCGAACGAGTGTAAGGCTATCTACGCTTTTAATGGCCGCAGCTGTGACGAATTCGGTTTGGGTTGCTCCGGGGCAGGACGCGCAGTTTCTCCACAAAAGCCACCCAGCGGCGCCGCTGACATCATCCGACGGTCTGAGGGGTGAGGATCATGGAGAAGTGCTGTGCAACGCCATGCTGGGAATTTCATCTTTCCCAGATTACAATCTGGTAGGGTTGGTTTTATTATTATTATTATTATTATTATTATTATTTTATTTTTGCATTTGCATTGCCTCTCAGCATCACTGTCTCGCTATTATTTAATTAAATGTTCTGTTGCGTGCAGATTTGGTATGAGGAACAGATTTGTTTTCATTTCAAGGGTTTGATCCTAACATTGAAGGCTGCTGTGAGAAGAATGCTGAATAAAGACGAATTTAAGATTGCTGATGCTGACATTCATTGTGGTGTGTTGGGGGTGAATGGGATGTGCACCCGTCCCTGAAACTTGTCCTGCATAGTCCTGTGGAGCAACTGGATGTTCTAATTTCAGCTGTGCATTTGGAAAGAGCTTACATGCAGGCAGAAGCCTTTGCACGGAGCGACTTGTAAATCGGAGCTGATTTTCTGTTGTGTTGGTACACATGCATCCCCAAAGTGGAGCTACCAGTCCAGAATGACATGTGGTGCAACCAGTGATGCAAAGTCCAAGACAGGAAAAAAAAAAAAACCCCAAAACAAAACATTGGCTTCATCAATACAGAGACAAATAAAAAAAAAAAAAAAAAACTCTTAATACCAATTTTTAAGTCACATTAGGAGCTTGATTCAATTTCTTCACTCTTTAAACTAAAACTGCGAATCCAAACATGAACCAGGCCATAAATTACATTAGTTTGATTCCACATTTTGGGTTAGGTTTTAATCCAAAAAATGGATTGAAGTGACCAATTTTTAACACTTATTGGATAGTTGAGAATTTGTTGAAGTGGGGTTCTGTGAAGAGGCTCACAGCAGTTGCTATCTTATCTGCAGTACTGAGCTCTCTTGCCATCTTAATTTAGCATGAATACTGATTAGTTGGTCCATAAGGCCGAAGGTAAGAGGGGCAAAGCCTGAACTTGACTTCTACCATCTTGAAAACCGCTTTGTGGTTTATGCAAATTCAACTTAACCAACATTTTAAGCTGCAGTTACATTTGCGTTCAATTCAGATTTACACAGGAAATGAAGGTAGGAAGCGGTGTGCCACTTACTTCTTCCTGTGTGAAATGTGTTTTTACTGAACATGTTAAGCCGTTTCAGTCAGAGAACTGACCAAAGTTACAAATGACCTGGATGGTTGAATAAGTGAAATAAATGGAGGTAGAGTAAAAGATTTGTAATTTTGGTTTAAATCTGCCTAAATCATTATGAAGCTACAGACAAATAAAGTCATCAGTTTCATTTTGTCTAATACATTTTGCTATTTGAGACCAAAAAGAAAAAAAAAAAAAGAATTTGAGCAGCAAATTTGATACTTGATACATATTACACCAGAGGTGCACTGATCAGACTCAGCCAATTTCCAGGTTTGACCTGCCAGTATATATACTTTTTTTTTTTTACCTGATTCCAGTTTGTGTTAATATCAATATTGATTTAATGACCAGTTCTTTGGTCAAAGTGTGAATATTAATCATGGCTAGCAGGAGCCTCTGCTAACTACTTAATAGATCAAATCTGCTGTGAATCAAAGCCTTTGACACTTTGTAAACATCGTCATTTCACAAGCTTACTATTTTCTATTTGATCCTGTGGAAAGTTAAGTGAGGATATGTCATATATTTCAAAATGGCTGCCTGATCCAGGCTTTCTTTGAAAAGCTGGATAACAATTTTTGGTCCAGTGTTTGCTTAAAACTTTCATCTGAACAGCGTAAGCCAATCATTTGAGTTAAAGAGGTAACCGTGCAGTTTTTGTGTTACTGACCAAACCACTTCCCTTTTGCTCTTTCTAGCAGGGCAAAACTGAGATGGACACCTACCTACTTCATGATGTAGCAAATTCAAAAATGCTTGACAAGGATAGCGCTCCCATGCTGGAGTCACTTTTCCCCGAAGACTTCACCTCTTCTTTCAGCGTCAACATGAGCCTGCTCCTTCCCGACGTCGCCTACTTGCAACCTGGCCTCTGCCGGACTGTGAAGCAAATCAAAGCGGAGCCACCACAGTCCCTGATGCACTCGACCTGCCAGGGCAACGAAGCACCAATGACCCTCCCAGAGTACTCAGGAATGTTCAAAGCAGCCGACACTCCTGGTGGTAGCTTTTTCATCAAGCAGGAAGTGCCAGAATTCCAAGAAATTCCCCAGTTTCAGATGTTGAACACTGACTTAGAGCAGAACTCTTTCCCCATCACGCCGCAAAGTCTTCCAGTCAGGAATCTCCACGTGGGACAACTACCAGACGCTTCACAGACTGAATGTTTTTCATTCGACCAGCACTCTGGCCACCAATTTAGATCAACCTATCTGCCGCCGTCTCCACCAAATTCTCAGCCTCCGAGTCCAGACAAGGGCAAGGAGATCCTTCATAACAGCTCCCCTCCTCCCTCCTACGAAGCCAGCATTGCCTGTAAGACAACACTCCAGACCCACACCGATCCCAGACAGACTTCCAGCGATCCTTCGACTCGAACCCACGGCCAAACTTGCGCTCCTGCGTTCACCCAATGTCCACTTGGCGGACCGGTTCAGGACTCCAGCCTGGCACCAGCTCAGATGACACCAAGCGTCGGGCCTCTGTCTCCGGAGTTGGCGCAGTCGGCTCCGGCCAAATACAACCGGAGGAACAACCCCGATCTGGAAAGACGCAGGACTCACCACTGCGATGTTCCAGGTGCGATTACAAGTCCTTATGACTAGCAGTTGAGATAAAAGTTGGCAAAATGTATACCTAAAAGATGCTTATTGGTTATTTTTTCTTAAGGGTGCGAGAAAGTCTATACGAAGTCGTCTCATCTAAAGGCTCATCTGCGAACCCACACAGGTAAACTTCTTGAAGTTGCACATCTTATTTTGGGAGTGAACATGAGGATGTTGCCAGGCAGAGAAGTTTTCTTGGCTTGCATATTCGTTCTGCTGGCCCACATATCGCTGCTGTCAAATCGCATAAACCCTGCAACTCTCGTAAAGCGGGAGAAGAGGGGGGGGGAGGGGTTGGGTAGAAACATGCAGTGATTTATGTCCTGCAGATGAGGCATGCTATCCTTTTTCTTTTCTTTTTTTGCCTCCTTTTCCAAACTCTTTTATTAGATGTGAGCTCTCAACAAGACTCTTAGATAATGTCCTTGAGGGAGAACGGGTGGGGTGTAGTTCCACAAAAAAAAAAAAAAAAAGTTGTGGGTGTCCGCTGTAGCTTTACCGTGTGGTTTCTGCCCGATGCAGGTGAGAAGCCGTACCGGTGCTCCTGGGAGGGATGCGAGTGGCGCTTCGCCCGCTCCGACGAGCTGACGCGGCACTTCAGGAAGCACACCGGGGTGAAGCCCTTCCAGTGCGGCGTGTGCAGCCGCTGCTTCTCCCGCTCTGACCACCTGGCCCTGCACACCAAGAGACACCAGAGCTAAGGGACGCCTCAGCTCTATCTGTCCAGTCTTTTTAGCTTTTCCTTAAAATGGACAAAATACTGGGGGAAAAAAAAAACAAACAAACAAAAAAAAAGACTGCAATTTATCCTATTTACTCTCAAAGGATACAGTTTGATGTTATGACCTGCCTCTAAATGTTTTTTTATTATTATTATTCTAAGAATATTAAATCTGATTGTTGCCTTACTTTCTCATCAACATCAGATATTCTCAGATGTATCGGTTCAATCTATTTTACCAAATTTGTCCTTTTTCAAGCCTTATTTTTTTAAACGATATACCACATGTTGAACGTTTGACAATTTTTTATATCTGAACTGTCGATTGTGCAGATCCTGTCAGCATTGTACGTGTTTATTTATGAAAGGTCCTGTGCTGCCAACTGAAAGGGAAAGGATGTCGTTTTAGCCTGCAGGTCAAAGCATGATTGTGTTTGCGGGCTGTGGAGAGCGTCGGAAAAGCTGCACATTTAAGATGAAAACGGGAGAAAGAGAGCTGTCCGGCGTAGAGCACAGCTTGCGTCACGCGGTCAGTGTGTTGCCCATGGCATGACTTTGAAAACTGCCAGGTTTACACTTTTAATTAAAAGAGCATTGTTCATGTTTTTTCCTCCTTTATTCTGCAATAAAAAGATTGTTTTATTTTTAGACGGTAATCGTTTAATTTAGAAAGCACAATGATTACAAGGGGGGAAATGTTAGCCCCGTTACAGTTTTGGTTTTGGTCGGACACATTTTAACGTCAGACCAAGATAAGCTAAGTAAATACAAAGGGCATGTTTTCAAATGACGTGCTGGTTTTCATCCATCTATCCATTGTTTATAGCTGTTTATTCAAGCAGAGTTATGGGGTGCTGGGGGGGCAGCTACCGATCTCTATGGGTCATTGGGCAAGAGGCATAGTACCTCCTATTCCAGTTCATCACAGCGCAGCACATAAACACACACATGCCCACACACACTTCTAAGGATAATTTAGGGTATATAATAAATCCAACATTTATATTTTTTTGGCTGAGTGAAAACTGGAATACCCAGAGAGACTCTATGTATGCTAGAGCAGAACGTGCAAACTCCATGCAGAAGGAACTGAACGGTTAAGTGTTTAATTGTCACATTTTCTTGGTTTAATTTGACGGGCCTCACCCAAACCCGATTGCTGCCTAACATGTAGAATCGAGAAATCAAGTCTGACAGCAAGAAGTTGGCAAAAAAAAAAGTAAATGAATAAATCTCAAAAGGCGTGACAGACAGCATTCTGCAATGAAATCTAAGAACAGATGAGAAGCAAAGTCATTAGCATGATATCAACAAGATTGCAAAGCCTTTTCTAAGTCGGAGCCGTTATCTGCAACTGAAGTAAACATGGAACAGCGGTGGATCTGCTTCAGGACTGAAATACATCAACGATTCATCCAGGCCACCAAAGATGTACACATGTACAGCTCTGCACATCTCTCACCTTAAACACAGAGTTCAAGATTAAACAAGAAAAAAATGTATAAGCAAAAAAAATAAAAATATGCTATCAATGAGTCCTTTTTTGTCTTTTTTTATTCACATTGTTTTTTTTTATTGTAGATCATTGTGTAATGCAATAAAAGAAGCAATTCTTAATGTTTGTTTTAACTTAAAACAGCAATGTCAAAAATAGAAAGTTTCTAAAAGCTCTTGACCCGGCAGCACAGTAGCTTTACGTTGAAAGTCAGAAAAACATTTATTTATTTCTCAGAAACTAAATTAAGCAGTCAAGCATTATGTGTGCGTAAAATATTTGCAGATGCTTAATAATTATTTTTGCTCCTCTGCATATTTCAGAATTAGGAAAATCCAACCTTAGCTGACATGTTGTCACACGTGTAATCAAAATTAAGCCAAAATGCAGATGCAGCGTGTGGAAACTACGCTGACACACCATGATTCAGCCTTCTGTGGAAGGCTTAGCAGCAGCCAATTGAAGTATTTTCTTTGACCTTATTTCGCTTTTTTTTATCGTGGCAGAGGACTTTTTGTTTGTGGTTAATTAAAGATCACCCTTATGCTCCCAGCGCATTTTCTTTTAGATTTAGCAATAGTTTTTTTTTTAGTTTTTTTTTTTTTACTAAAATGTAACTTTGTCAGAGTCATGTTTTGGAAATCTATCCTCATTTTAGCTTTAGTCGGCCAAGTCTTAAAACACGATTTGTTGTTTTCGCTAAAAGACGAAGTCAGACAGGAATTAAATCTGGGGTCTCTTAAATCTTTGGAGAATCTTCTTCCTTTTACAACTAGAACAAAATGCATGCAGAATTACTTTACTTTAAAGCTAACCAATAAAGTGTAACAAAGTCCCACCTTTTCTCACCGCTAACATCACATCTGATTGGCTTTCATTTTTCTCCATTATTTTTGCCTCTTTTTTTTTATTGGATAACAAATAATGTCAGTCATTTTTGCCGTGGGTTCCTGTTTGAGATATTTAGTTTTAATCTTGAGAAAAGAACAAAAAAAGTCTGAAATTCTTTTTGCTTTTTCATTTCTGTCATTTTGAGGCCCTGAGCTTTGATTGCTCCGCCATGACAGAAAATCTTTCTCTTTCCAGCTGTTTCTATTTCAGTCATGGATTTTCTGGTGTTACTGTCCTGGTACAGCGTCCGGTTTTTTGGGGGAGGCTTTAGCTGCCACACAGATATCCTCGCTGATCTTTTAAACACTTGCCACATTGAGGAATTAATATCAGGGTCAACGACTGCGAGTTGCCTACGGCTGCAAAACAAGTCATAATACGCTGTGATTGTTCACCATCAGCCGTTTTAGCTTACCTGACTGTACGACCTGATAAGAACCCAAAGTTCATGGCGGTCACGCGCATGTAAACAGAGCGACACCTCGCTGGGTTTTTTTTAATTTTTTTTTTACTTCGAGTAAAACTGAAAGCACACACACCATCCTCTTGTCTGATCAAGTCGCTTTTTAGTTTGACCTGGAATTCCATAATTAGTCCTCCAGGTACACCATCATTAGAACCAGTTTTAGAGTAATTGTGGCGAACAAAACGAGATGTTCTTGTCTTTATTTACAGTTCGCAGAGCGTACGTTTGTGACATGAGTCACAGAGAAGGTTGCCGACGAAGGGTGCCAAGAGAGTCCGCTGAAACCGCAGAAGGTGCCCGAGCTTGTTCCGAGAGCAAAGGAGGTTACCTGCATGTAGGAACGACACTAATGTGGTCTCGATTTTTTTTTTTTTAACCCCCCTCTTTTACATTCGAAGTGATAAATCTTAAAGGTGATATTATACGAACGGAGGGGGGGAAAAAAAAACGTGGTGGAGTGAGAATGGCTTGTAATCACGTGAATTCTTTGGCAGCTGACCAAAACATTCATCCAGATCCAGTTATGATGCAGTACTGTACATGATGTTCAGGCTGTTTCCTCTAAACTGTAACCTGTTCTTAGAAACTGCATTGGCTTCATGCAGGGTCGGAGCATACCAGGGCTTAAAATATCACTCTCTGTTGGTTGCCGGATTAGAGCAAACAAAGCAATGTGGTTTTATTTTGGAGAGATGTGATGTTTTACGTGGAAGTTTGAATGAAAGCAGAGTAAGAATGCGACTTTCTGACGGGTTTTGCACACATGCTAAAAACATTAAAAGAGTATCACCACCGGACCTCAGCTATGGTTTTAAATCGGTGGTGTCAAACTCCGGGTCCTCAAGGGCCGCTGGCCCTGCAGTTTTTAGATGTGCCACAGGTACAGAAAACGCTGGAATGAAATGGCTTAATGACCTCCTTCTCGTGTAGATCAGTTCTCCAGAGCCCTGATGATGACCTAATTATTCTATTCAGGTGTGGTGGCACATCTAAAAGTCGCAGGGCAGCAGCCTTGAAGACTGGAGATTGACACCTGTGTTTTAAATGGTTCTGTTCAGGCCTGCAGTGGGCACAGCCAAGCGGGATCATGGGTAATGGCGACTAGTAGTGGACCGATTTTCTTCTGCCAATTTCAATACAGGAAATTTAAAATTCAGTATTTTGTATGGTGACTGATATATTTAATTTAGCTGGGGGGTTTTTTTTTAGTTTTTTTTTTCTTTTAGCAATTTTTATTGTTAATTTTTTTCCAACTGTGATTAGAACTTCTTTCAGATGAGACTCAAAGTGGTGAGTCTCATCTGACCAGGCTGACCAGTGGCTTTACGCGCTCAGTCGCAGACTCCGAATTAAGGTGCTTCTTTGTCAGTGGGAGTAATATTTACAAATAAACTTGACATTTTCATCTCTGGGTTATAATTTCCTGCTGCTACAGCATCATTGGCAGGAGGAGATGAGTTGGACCAGGGCCCGCATAGACCTGTTTAACAAGTACAAGTCCTTGTGCAAAGCTAATGAGTGCAAGATATTCTGTGAACAGACGAGACAAACACACTGTACGGTACAGTGTGCTTTCTTATATTTGACGTGAAGCAAACAAAAGCACCTCAGGAAAAGAACATCATGCAAACATTCAAACATGATGTTCTAGCTCTAATGGTTTCCTTTTTTCAGGACAATGTATGTTTAAGGAACATGTAAACAAGCAAGCCCTTCCAAAAAAAAAAAAAAAAAAAAAGAAGATCCTGGCATGGCCTATTCCAAGTCTGGAATTAAAATTCAACTGTGATTATGCTGAATGTTGTGAATTGTGGAGAGGGGAGCTATGTTTTCGCATAGGGTCATTAAATCGTTTTCTTCTCCTAATTAGCAAAGTAATCATTTCAAAAACTGTTTTTTTATTAATAATAATAATAATAATAATAATAATAATAATAATAATAATAATATTATTATTATTTCTGGTATAAAAAAAAGTTCTGAAGATTTGAAACGTCTAAGTGGACTAAATGAAATGAAAAAAAAAAAAAAGAAGAAGAAATCTATATGGGGGGGGGGGAATACTTTTGCACAACACTGTTGATGTAAATTTGCTGTCTTTTGTGAATTTTCTGTCGATTTAAGCTGCTTGTGTCCGTCAGCTGGCTCAGGGGCGGCCCTGCAGCCCCCCAGCATCCCGCTAGCTGCGCTCCGCACTAATGGTTTCCCCCAAATCCAGATTAGGTTTCCGAATGCCGGCGTGAGCACGGCTCTCAGATGTCACTCAAATGTGTCACCGAAACCACATTCCATCCATCCCAATCATAGATAGCAAAGGGGTTCCATCCCAGTAGTGTTACATACAAAATGCAACTTTATTAACCTTCATGCCTCCATTCATTTCAATATACATGTATATGTTTGAACTTATCTTAATTTCACAGCTCCATCCATTTGAAAAAAAAAAAAAAAGTACAAGAAAAAAAAAAAGGCAAAAAACACTGACTTGTTATTCAAACAACCTTTGGAGAAAATAAAACTGTAACAGGAAAAAAAAAGAAGGAGAAAACAGAAGGACACCTGTTTTTAAAATTATTCTTTTTAAAAATACCAGGGTTAAAAATGTCTTTTTCCCCCCCCATTAGCAGAATCTCCCTTTTTGAAGCATAATCACATTTTTTTCTTTTTTTTTTTTGTCCTCACGGTAAGAATGAAAAGATCTGAATATATTTACACAACACTCACTTTACATAAATACAGGAACAACAATTACTGTACGTAATATTAGCAAACTTGAAACATAGGCATTGGCTTCACTACTTAAGTTTTCAAAACCAGAAGAGAGAGAGAGAGAGAGAAAAAAAAAAATCCAAAATCAGATGTTACACAGAAATTAAAATATTTATTTAACCGATCGAACGTCTCAAATCGCCAACAAAGGCATACACTACCAAACCGTGAATTTGATTCCTCATGGCCTAATTTGAAATCACCGTGGTGAAGCTGAAACTTCCAGAGGCCTTCGTAACTCAGGTGTACCGCCCCTGAGGACGGAGGAGGACTTATTGCAGCCAAAGCTAATGACGTGTGCTTCAAACCGGTGAGCGTGTTGCGGTGGGACGCTGCGTTTGACCCCGTGATATAAGGCTCAGTGCGAAGAGAAGGTTCAATGTTAGAGGTCCGACTTGCATATTGTTGTCTGTGGTTTTTTTCTGTTTTTTTTTTGTTGTTTTTTTTTTAATTATTCCCAAATAACATCCATAATAAAAAGAAATCATCATTTCCCCTTTTGAAAAGTAAGCAATTGAAGAACACGTGTTGGAATCGAAACGTTGCACAGGGCAGGTGATATTACAAGTTTGTGACATGAGGCACTATTTATCATTATTGCATAACTTTGACCCTGGTTACCGTAACAAAATTATGCTTCAAAACGAGGAAAGAGATGCGGTGTGTAGAAGGGGGAGAAAAGGGGGCGGGGGGGGGGGACGATCCAAAAACACCCTGTCTCCATGGAGACGTCACCTTCAAGTCTAATTGAATTGTTTAAACACTGGTGTATTAAGGCATCCAACGTCATTTGTAGAGATACTGAATAAAGAGCACGTGTTTTGTTGATATGTGATTGTTTTGTCTAGTTTTTTTGTTTTGTTTTCATTGTTGTCGGTCAGGTACAGCTGAAACCAGATGTTTACATACGCTGTATTAAAAAAAAACAAAAAGACACAACCCTTTTTTTTTTTTCCTCCTCACCCTCTTGTGATTTGGACAGGAGAAACTTGACTTGTTTTAGGAAAGTCAGTATTAACAGAATTATTTCCATTTCCTAAATTCCAGAATAATGATTTGAAAAAAGAAAAAATTATTATTTTAAAATTCTGAGATTTACATGCACCAAACAACGCTGCTTCCATGCGGACAAATCAAATGAAATCAGCCCCATCTTGTGACAACTAGTCTTGTATCAAAATAGGCTGAAAGGCCACATGTGCCAAAATATGTCTGAAAAAATGATCAAGAATCGAAATGGTTATTGTTATACTTTCTGGAAAAGCTTACGGGATTGACAGCATCATGTCGCGGGTTCGTTTAGCTGCAGGAAGGACCGATGCACTTCACATTAAAGCAGACGTGTGGAAATAACTGCAGCAGCATCTCAAGACGTCAGCCTCAAAGTTGAAGCTCGGGCACAAACGGGTCACCAGATCAGCTACAATATGACTCAAAATCAACAAAGCCAATGTTCTGGAGTGTTACAGTGACATAATCCTGACCGCAATCCCATGGGACGTTTGGGAAGAGCTGAAAAGTTGTGTGTGTGTGTGTGTGTGTGTGTGTGTGTGTTGACTCAGTCAGAAGAGTTCTGTCAGGAATGGGACAAAACGTCCAGCAGATTACCGTAAGAAGCTTCGTATCAAAAATTAAATGAGTTTCTGATTTATTGTCATTATAATGATCTCATTATTCTGGCATTTAGTAAATAATAATAATAATAATAATAATAATAATGTTAACCTTAACCGACCTAAAACAGGAAACATTTTATCATATTTAACATCAGAAAGTGAGTAAAAATATGCGTATGTATGTGTAAATACCTGGTTTCTACTGTGAAAATAGCAAAATACAGGCATTCAAGTACCTTAATACGGTCAGTGTATATAAATAATTTTGTTGTTTATAGCAAACACTGGTGCAGCCTTATAAAATAAAAAATAATAATTTGATCGTGAACTTGTTCAACCCCGAACCAGAACAGTAATAATAATAATAATAATAATAATAATAATAACAATAAAAAAGAAGCTGTTTGTTATAATAACATCACATAATGATCATATACATGATGAACACCTTTAGCCCATTTTCGCTGTATATCAAATTAGATAAATTACGGTCTCAGAAAAAAGACTTTACGTGTATAAATGTATCTCCTGCGTCTACGAATCGAAAGCCCTATTTCTCCGTTGTATGTACAGGTTGTAGAACTTTGTAATAGCTTTGTGTCTTCACTATCACATATATTACAACATTTCAAAAAATTAAAAAAAAAAAAGTTTCTTTTTTTTTTTTTTTTTACATAAGAAAAAGGGTTACAAGCCGTCAAATGAAGGGCCCCCCAATCACAAAAAAAAAGTCCTTATACATTATACGGATGATAAAATATGACGAATATTTGCTTATAAATTGACATCTGAAATAAAATTATCTGAAAAATCATCTCAATAAACAAAGAAGGTGCTAATATGCATTTTTTTTTCTTTTTTTTTGCCAAAACGATAATACGACTGGGCGTAATGACATGTGCACAAACAATATACATCAATAATGGTGACATACGAGAGGGCCGCACGAACTGCGCACGTGTGGAAAAACTGTTCCCTGGATTTGGCTTCTTTACTAAAAGTGAGAGCTTTCAGCGTGTGTGTGTGTGTGGTGTGCGTGTTTGTAGGCGTTAGTGTAAAAGCGTGTGGATTTCAAGATACCTTAAAAAAAAAAAAAAAAAAAAAAAAAAAAAAAGGTTGCTGTGTCTTTTTACTGGCTTCTGCCCAATAACTGCATTTGGCAGCGCTATGTCGTATAACATCGGTTGGCTCAGTACCTGAAAGCCCTGAAGCTTTTAAACGGCATCAGGAGCGCTGGAAACAGTTGCAAAAAAAAAAAAAAGACATTTGCCTTTAGGGCTATAAAAATATACTTTTAATTGAATTCCCTGATTGAGGTCAAGTGTGATGTTTTCTGAGAGACATTTCTGCCAGTAACCGCATCTCAAGCGTTAATCTTCTGTGACATAATGTTACAATTTCATAATAACATCTGTATCATGTGCGGTGCTTTGCAAAAAGTTTCCAGACACCTGGAACTCGTTCACATTTCACCACGTTACAACCATAAACTTTAATGTGGTTTTTGTAGGGATTTTCAAAGTAGTGCCGCGATTGTGGAGTGGGAACAAAAAAAAAAAAAAAAAATGTGCTTATTTTTTTCAGTCCCCCTTTACTCTGATACTTCCAAATGAAGAGAAGTGAATTTATAAGCTCTTAAAAAGAAGTCCACCGAAATCTCAGGAAGCAATGCTGCTGTTCTGCAAAAGGCGTCAGACGTTTAAAGAACTGACTCGGGGATGCTGAAGATGTATGCGCTCTGCACTTTCCAGATTTTCACTCGTTTGCAGGGAAATAGAAATGTATCAGTGTCCTCCCACTTGACAAGCCACATAAAATCCCAGGATCACATATTGATGTTTGTCATTGTAGCATGACGAAAATGTCAAAATAGTTCAAGGATCAACAGTTTTTGCAAAGCGGTGTATGTGTGTAACTAGGTGTGCAACTCCTGCATTTTACTCACCAGACTTCTGGTGACGA
This sequence comes from Poecilia latipinna, assembly GCF_001443285.1. NCBI lineage: Eukaryota > Metazoa > Chordata > Actinopteri > Cyprinodontiformes > Poeciliidae > Poecilia > Poecilia latipinna. The sequence continues at coordinate 761,693 of NW_015112676.1, read as the reverse complement.
CCCACAAAACCGCCCAAAGTGAGGTGAGAACATTTCAAGTGATGTTGATGAAAATTAAAAAACAAAACAAAATGAAAACAAACAAACAAACAAACGGAAGATGCTGCGGAGTGAATGACCAGCTGAGAGACCTCACATCGGCGACTTGGAGCTGCTTCAGAAACAGAGCGCGGCTGACCTTGACCCTTCGTCTCTGATTTCGGACACCGACGAACACTTTGATCAGAATGTATTGCTCTCCTGTGTGTGCAGGTTTGTCTCCGTTCAAGTCTTCAGCTGGCGTCAGCGGCGGCCTGCGGTCGAGGGCCGCCTTGCCGTACAAAGACCAGCACACAAAACTCCTAGTTTTGGCTCAATTTCAGAGGAGGAAACATGAGTTGACTGATGAGTACAGGTAGATGTTGACAGAATGAAAGTCTCTAAGGTGCCTCTGTTGGGTTTTTATTTTTTATTTTTCCCACATACTCTCCTCTGATTGTTTCAAGGTTCGCTGTACATGAGGGGGGCGGGGGGGTCGTATTTGTCAGAATCAAACATAAGCAATAAGCATGTACTTTAAAAAAAAAAGAAGCAAGATTCAATAAAGAAAACATTTTCATACTGAAAGTTTATATATATATATATATATTCTTTAAGATTGCACTTTACTGATTGCTAATCACAGCTCAAAATCCACGTAAGATTTTTTTGTTTGTTTGTTTTTGAAGAAAATGCTTTAAAGAGGCTCAAAATAAAGAAAAGCACTGATGAAGAATGGGGTTTGTCTGAAGTCCGTGTGATAACATGGGGCTTCTTTGCTGGTGTGATGATGATTTGGTGTGTCCAGTTCCTGCAGTCAACAAAGTGAGCGGGTGAAACTGGATCCATCCTTGTGAAGTTGTTTGCACTTTGCTGGCTTCGGGGGAAAAAAAGGTGAAAGTCCAGACCTCATTCAACTTCTCGAATAAAACGCCTTAGATGTGACGGTCCAAGTCCGAGTAAACCTTCCGTGATCAAACACTGCCCTCTGCTGGTCAACTCATGGGAAGGCAAGACAAAAAACCCCAAAAAAACAAACAATACTGTCTGTAAATCCAACTCTGGCCAAGTCTCTTCCTGTTAAAATCCACACCAGGTCGAACTTCCCGCTCTGATTTCAAAGGGGTCTTTCACATTATGAACGCTGGAAAAGCAGCTGTAATGTAAAGTGAGTAAAATCCAAATTTGTAGAGTGCCACTTCATCCTAAAAAAACAACAAAAAAACAAAAAAGAATCAAAGCTAAACATCAACAAACAGTGCTGTTAAAAGCAGTTCCCGATCATTATCCGATGACGGAGAAGGATCCCGCCATTGCTTCCTTCCCATCCAGAGAGGATCCGGAAGTCACCCTGTTTTCTGCTTCGACCGTCCATCCAGCTTCTCCATCTCCAACTCAAGTGTGTGTGTGTGTGTGTGTGTGTGTGTGTGTGTGTGTGTGTGTGTGTGTGCGTGTGCGTGAGTGAGTTTGGGCATCCAGGCCAGCTGAAAAACATTCAGAGGGAGATCCCGCTCCCCCGGCTGCCTGTGTGCGTCTGCGTGTGTGCGTGTGCATGTGTGTGGCTGCGTCTGCTCTGTTGACATCTTCTCTCAGTCGCTCCCGTTGTGCTTCACACCAGCATGTGCCTCCGTCGGTGCAGGGCTAAGTGGTCGGATCTGGAGAAGCTGCGGTCACAGTCTGCGCATTTGAAGGGCTTGACGCCCGTGTGTTTCCTGTAATGCCTCGTCAGCTCGTCGGAGCGGGCGAACTTCCAGGTGCAGCCGTCCCAGGTGCACTTGTATGGCTTTTCCCCTGCAGAAGGACGACAGCAGACGCACGGGTCACATCTTCCACACCATCGCAGACAATACAACTGATCTGCCAAATAGTTTTTCCTGCACGGACTTTAACGGGACGGATACTTCGAGGTTATTTTTTAACAAAATGTTTCCATGGGAGTTTTTGCATCTAGCAAAGGGGTTAGAAAAAAATGTGTCAAACTATTCTTCATCACGTTCTTGTTACCAAAGAGAAAAACAACTGGTGTGTCAGATTTCTGAAAATGCTTTTCTTTTTTTTTTCTTCTTTAAAGCCTCGAGCTACTTGAATAATTTATGACGATAGCTTCCTCTGACCCACTTATTGTAGAAGTCGTTACAACTGGATAATAAATAACTTCCCAACAGTTTAAATAAAAACTGTATAAAAAAAAAAAAAAAAAAAAAAGGAATGAAAAAAACATCATAAATCTTTGGTTGAATATACGTGGAGTGTCTCGTTTCACCATCACATTTACTGGAGCCTCATAGTAAAGATGTCTATAAATACTTAAGATAAATACATTATTTATTGCTTTGCCATCATCCTACACTGAAACTTTTGATAAATCCAACTTTTAACTTGAATGTATTTATTCCGTAAGAAAAAGTCCAACAAAAATAAATACACCTGAAGCATTTTTTTTTTTTTTTTTTTTCTTTTTTTTACTTTTTTAGTGTGAGGAAGTTTTACTTAGTAATCAGTAATCTCCTGTTAATCCGGGGACACATTTATCTTGGCCACAATTTTGAGACATAGTTCTTTTTTTTATTATTTTCATGAAACGTCCTTTCTGATAACGGGCTGTTTGAGTCACTAGGAGAAAAAAGATGGAGAGGAAAGTAGACGAGTTTTGTAAAAAAAAAAAAAAAAAAGGAAGGAGGAGAAAGACCAAATATAAAGTCTAAATGCTCAAGATAAATTTCAGATACTTGGAAAACAAACTTAAAAAAGAAAATCACTAAGTACTATTATAAACAAACAAATTCAACACTGGCTGTAAGATCTTTAGCTTTTTTTTTTAAGATTTCAATTTTAAACATTGGATAACATTTTTGACTTTTTGCTCAAAATGCTGATGTTTTCTCTCACTTTTTTGATTTCATTCTCGATATTTGTTTGAAATGGAATGAAAACAATAAGAACTTCTCATTCTTCTCATCTCCTTTACTTTTCACAAGCATCATTAAACCTCAGTAAATCTCAGCGTCTCTAGCTTCTAATAGGGTTTCAGGCGCTTGTTGCTCAGACCAACAAATACACCACAAAACGCCTTTCAGAAAACATTCACCTCAGCCACATTTAGGCCTGAAGAAGAACAACAGTATTACGTAAAATGGCATCTTTTTCAGACACGGTGAACTGACCTGTGTGTGTCCTCCGGTGTGCTTTTAAATGTGAGCTTTTGGTGTACACTTTATTGCAACCCTCGAAGTCACATCTGTGGATTCTTCGCTTCTTCGAGTCAGGAGACTCTGACCTCCGGGGGCGTCGGATGCTGTCAATACTGAACGGCGACATGGAGCTGCGACACACAGGGCCCAAGAGAAGTCGGTGTAAAGACATAGAAAGCTGTGACAAGAACACCAACATGACAGCAAAATCCAATACACTGGCAACCATCGAAATACGTTGAATCTGATCAACAAAGACTTACACCATTAACTGGAAAAGTGGCCAATTGCTGGACGACAAATTTTCCTGACAACGGTGACGCTAACTTTCCTGGCTGTCCTCGGCTAGCCGCCGAGGATTGGAAACTCGGAAGCAACAGAATGTGGGTACAACGTCGCTATCGTTGACAGAAAACTGAGCTCGACACGTTCTGCTTGAAAGATTCTGCATAACTTACAGCGATGGAAGTTTGTAAGAATGTGTAAATAAATATACTGTGTACAATTATTCAAATGTGACCTTTCCGTCTTCTTTCAGTCGGTTGCGCTCTTTTCTTTGTTTGATCCAACTAAAGTGCTTTTTTTTTTCTCCTTCCTTTGTTCGTCTCTCCACCGCACAGATTGATGAATGTTTTCAGCTGCTTCCTTCATGTTTCTCAGGTAATCTGTTTACAGCTTCAGTAGAAATGTGTTAGTTTGGAGGTTTTAAAAGGTTAAAAGAAAAAAAAAAAAGACATTATATTCTAAACTTGTTTGATTGAAATAGGGTGTTTTATCGCTAACTTTAACCGGCACATTTTGACCATTGCACAGAATGAATATTCATACTGTGAATCCCAAATGTATCCATACAGCTGGAAGATTTTCTCTTAAAGTTAATTTTCCAGTTTCTCAACACGTTTCCTCTGACTGGAAGTAGCATCAACATTTTTTGGAGGAGCCAAGCCAGAGTCCAGAGAAACTTTGAACAAGAAATGTTTGTTCAAAATGACGTTTCAACCTTTTACGTGTCATTCAAAATATAAGTAACAGCAGGTAGGCTTGTGGTTTTTGCTAATGCTTTTTAATTGTATTTAAATAATTTATTTACATAGAAAAACTGCATTTACCAAGCAAACTTGTGTTTAAAAAATGTATTTTTTATTTCTTATCTTAGTTTGAAAATGCATGCTAACAGTGACCTTTAAAAAAAAAAAAACTAAATAAAAGTACTAATAAGAGTAATAAATTGTTCAAACAATATATGCATTTTATTTTAATCATTTTCATGCTGCTTGTGTAATCTTGTCTACCATAAAATTATTTATATAGAAAACATTGAGACTGAGAGGAAATCTATAGATTTTGTAGCACAGAGAAGCAGAAACATAACTTTGCCAGCAGGTGGCAGTGCAGCTCTACAAAAGCGCATCTGCAGCGGCAGCTGAGCAGAGAGGCATTTTGGATCATCAAAACTTGGAAAATAAAACTTTTTTTTTTTTTCCTCAGTCTTATCCAGTTAATACAATAATTCCCCAGTTAGTTCATGACACTAAATTAAGTGCTGGTTTTATGATTCCTCACGGCCAGAAATGGGAAACCCCGAGTCAGTAAATGCAGTTGGAACACAGTTTTAAACTGTCTAACTGTCCTCTCTTATTATTTGCAGGCCTCATCAGAAGTCGCTTGAAACAACAAAGTTAGAAGAAGAAGAAGAAGAAGAAGAAGAAGAAGAAGAAGAAGAAGAACAAGAACCCAGGGGTTGTAATAGTGCGGACTTCATTCCTCTCCCCAGACTGTTGACTGCAGAACAGGGAGCACCTTTCATGAAACGATAAACACATGACTGCAGCACACACCCAGCCCAGTGCCCAGCGGCAGGAGATACGCTACGCAGAAACAAGAGGATCTCTGTTTACTTAAGAGGAGGAGTAATATCTGTGAAATATATTTAACGGGGTTCTCGGAGCAGCGGCGGAGTTTGCTGCGCTGCATTTACGGAGGAAAAGGTGAGGGGGTCAGAGAGTGGGTTGTGGGAGGGGGGCGCGTGGGGGTTTTAAAGGAAGAACAGCTCTGATCATGTTAAAGGGATTTGAAAGAGGAGCAGAGGCTGCCAGACAGGCCCTCCTGTGAACTGTCTCCGCCACACACAACCCACTTCCTGTCTCGCTGTCTTTCACCAAAAGCATGAGCTGTCAAACGCAGGCTCAGGCGTACTGAACAACCCTACAGTGAGAGAAACGCACACACAGAGAGACAGAATTACAGTCATGTACCGAGCACACACACACATCCACACGCATATGATTACAAATCACCTGTTACTGTTGGCTTCCTACCAACCAGAAGCCATACAGGAAATGAGCACATGGGTCAGATATGAAGCGAACTCATACTTCCCTCTCCCTTTCTTACTCTGCTGCTCTCTCCTCGCTCGCAAACAGCGCTGCGACCGGATGTAGAAATTTGACTTTTGGACAAAAACACGTGAATTTACGATGTTTTATCATAAGCCATCTAAGTTAAATAACTCCTACATTTACATCAGCTTTCATAAGTAACCATACACTTTGAAACACTGACACATCCTTTCACTTTACCATCGCAAACTTTAGAGTTTTCTTTGGGACTTTATGTGGTAGAAAAACGTAAAGGGGTGGTTAATTGTGAAGCGAAAGAGAAATGATGTATTATATGTTATATGTTGTGTTCAGCCCTTTTAATCTGATGCCTCTAAATTAAACCAACTGCATAAAATTGCCTTCAGAAGTCACCGAAATAGATCGTATTCACATGGGCATAGAAGCACAACTAGGCAGGTGTGAAGGACGAGAAAAATAAAAGTTTAACCTGTCTGTCACGAGAGGACCCAAATTTGGGTTGCTCAAAGTCTAAACTGGCATTGTTGTGCATTTAAAGTGTAAAGTTTACCTTCGACCAAACGCCCCCCAAAAGCATCCCAGCTTTTGGGGGATGCCTCGTGTCTCGTGACACCCCTGTCACGAGAGGACCCAAATTTGGGTCCTCTCGTGACAGGGGTGTCAAACTCCAGTCCTCAAGGGCCTCTGTCCTGCAACTTTTAGATGTGCCTCTGCTGCACCACACCTGAAAAGAATAATTAGGTCATTAGCAAGGCTCAGGAGAACCAATCTACACAGGGAGGAGGTAATTAAGCCATTTCATTCCACTGTTTTTACCTGTGGCACATCTAAACACTGCAGGACAGCAGAGGACTGGAGTTTGACACCCCTGTCATTGTGAATGACAACCTGAGACCAACAGGTTAAAGTTTGCCATAAGCATGAAGGGAGCGCAGCTGACATGGATGAAGGAGCTCTGATCAGATGCAAAGTGGTCTGTGTTGCGGAACTAATAAAACGGCTCGCCTTGAACGCACCATCCCAGGTGTGGGAAATGGCGGTAGCATCATGCTGTGGGCTTGCTTTGTTTCAGCAGGGAGAGGGAAGCTGATCGGACGTGAAAACGTGTCAAGTTAAATGCAAAACATTCCTGGAAGAAAACCCAAAATGACCCTAAAGGTACAGCCTGTGCTACAACCGGATGACTTAAATCAAGCAATATTTGTGTGTCAAAAAGACCCGAGTCTGTGACGAGAGACTTGAAAATGATTCTTTACAGATTCTCAAGAAGTTTTAATAGAAAGGTGACGCGAAAAGCTGGTAGAGACATACCCAACAGACTTGCAGCTGAAGGTACTGACACAATGAGGCTTAACACATACAGAATTTTTTATTTCTTTGCACAAAATGTAAAAAAAAAAAAAATGCTCGTTCTTAAATTTTGATTAAAAAAAAAATCCCTATTACAAGATTCTCAATGTGCTACGTGCTCAAATTTAAGCAAGTTCAAAAGGTATGAATAGTTTCTGCAAGGCACTGCAGGCCACCATCTAAAGCGTATGGGACCGTCTGAGAAAATGCGTCTGCCAGGGAAAAGTGAAGCAGAGCGCCAGGATTTACAATGGAAACACTCTGGGCTCAGACATCGAACAGATGAGGCAGATGTTTACATTCTGACTTCATCCTGACTTTAACTTCGTGATTATAATATCATCCAGAAAAGTCTAAATCTTTCTATTCTGGTTGCTCTTTCTTACAACAAGCAGATGAATCAATTAATTAAGTTTTTTTTTCTGCAGCTGATTCTGTCATCATGTTCATGTTTGCTCACTTTAGGTATTGATGAAAATTTGTAAAATACTTCAGTCCTTGCAGACACAACAGCTGCTTTGTGACAGCACTTAATATAACTGTATAAACAGTGGTAGTAAAATAAAAGTGACTTTTTTTTACAAACTCGACAACTTCCTAATTTCTGTTTCACATTATGAAAAGTAAAACATTTTAATTGCTTAGCATTATTGTTGGCCAGACCAAAACGTACTCAGCTTGATGGAAAAACAAAGACGGGAGACGTTGTGCAATCCAAAAGGGGAAAAAAAAAAGAAAAAAAGATGAGGATGGTTTGTTTTGCTCTTTTATGACCTCATTTAAGAATTTTCAAAAGAAATATTTCACAATCTCAGATTACATCACTACACATTTTGGGGATTTTAATGACTGAATAACCATTAAGTACTAATATAGTGGTGATTTCATAAAAGCGGGGGCTGAGGTCAAAAAGCCAAACTGAGCGGCAGGGATGAACAGTATTTCAGCTCTGTGGTCACAACATGAGTTTAGAAGCACGTCTGACAACCACTGACCCTCGTCACAGGTTGACGCCGCGATCACGAAAAGGTGCGTTGCTTAAATAAACATCTTCAAAAGGAATTAACTAATGACTTTACGTCTGGGGTGTCCAAATCCCTGCCGTAAGGGCCGGTGTCCTTCAGCTTTTAGATCCAACACAGCTGATATAAACAACTGAATGAACCAGGAAGACACCTAAAACATGGACACAAAATATTCCATTAAAAGATAAAAGTGAATTACTTAAGAGCAGTTCAATCCATGGACGAAAAACAGAAGGGCTTGACAAGACTGAAGCCTTACCCATGGACTGTGTAGGAAGAGCATTAAACCCTTCTAGGGCAAACTGAGCGCAGGCGATCCAGCCAGATTTGCCGTACCGTAATTCTGCAACACTCTGAACAATTCCAAACGTTTCCAGCCGATATCGGGTTGTTACGGTAATGTCACCTCAAGCTGCAGCAGGGAGTGAAATTAATCTGAGGGGCGCTCTTTTAATAGGCAATAAAGTGAGAAAATAACTAGGTAGATATTGAAAGTTCCAGTTGTTACGGATCAATGGGTAAATATATTTACTCACAGGACATTGAACTGTGTACAATTAAAATAAGCAAAAGTATCTGGGCGGAGAGTTGAAATTTAGGCCATGAAGGGTTAATCAGAGAAGTGGCCAAGGGGAACTCTGGAGGAGCTAGAGAAATCTACAACTCATGTAGGAGAATGTGTCAACGGTTCAACTATTATTGCTGCTAGTTTAATCTGCAAATACGGCCTAAAAGAAAGCCGTTGAAAGAAAACAAGTCCAGTTTACAGTTTGTCACAAGTCATGTGGATCACATGAGCCTAAACGTTTTAGCCTACATTCAAAAACACTGTGGTGGAGGGGAAATCTAAAACCGCACCCTGAACACACCATCTTCATGGTAGTGGAAGCATCATGCTGCGTGGATGATTTTCTCCATCAGCAACTGGTCAGAGTTGATGGCAAGATGCACAGAGGTAAACAAATCACGGAGGAAAAAGCTTAACAGTCACAGTGTTTCGGTTTAAATAATAAGATTCCAGCAAAATACAGTGATGTTTGTGGATGGAGCGTGAAAAAAAAAAAAAAAGTGACAAAGTTCAAGGGGTGTTAATACTTTGGCGAAGCAGCGTACGCAAGAATAAGTTGCATATAATTGTCTTTCTATTTCCGTCTCAAACTCTAGTCAAATCGCAGCTCTTTTGGAACACAAATTTGATTTATTTTCTTATGAGATTCCAGAGGCAAACTCTCGCTGCTTCCAAACTTGTGTCAGAGTAACATTTTTGGTCGAATGGATGTGTCTGTTTGCATCGCTCAAAGCAGAAGAGGGAAAAATAGGAAGTGCAGATGAAACTGATTTCAAACAGAACTGACCTCTGCTTTAGTTCATCTGCTTCTCCAACCTTTCCACCACCCCCTCCCCCCCTCCCTACACCCCCGTCATCTCCTCACCTGTCACCTGAATACTCACAACCCAAATACGGCGCCTGTTTTTCACGGGCAGCTGAGGTCAAAACAGCTCTGACACACAAAACTGCTTTTCAAAGAGAGTTGTGGATTTTTCAGGGAAACAAAAAAAAAAAAAAAAAAAAGGAGCGTCTGACTCGATGTGTGCCTTGGGAGACAGGCCGCCCGGCATTCCCGTACCTGTCGGAGGACACTTACCCCACGTCTCAACAGTCCACCTGCTCTGTTGCGTGGCCACTGGGTCCTTGGGGACCGGCCAGGCTTCAGCAGAGGCTACTCCTCCCAAACGCACACGCACGCGGTCGCACACTTCTCTGTCTCTCTCCTTCTCCCTCTTTCACCCTGGCTCTTCCACAATAGCCCATCCAGCCGTCCCCAAGGAAACGCATGAATATGGAGGAGGCTGCCCTAGAAGAGCATGATCCACTCACACACACCGTAACTCTCTCCTTTCACTCAGTTATTTATTTATGGATACCTGGATTGGAGGCTGCAGGCACTCCCATCCTCCACCCTAACACCTCTCCTCCCTGACGCACTCTGAGCGGGGCCGCTTGTGTAAACGCGGGGGCCAAATTAAAGCATATAAAAAAGAAAAAAAAAAAAGCTATAAAAGTGTGGAAAACAGGAAACACAGCGACACGGCGGAGTAAAATTCTGGCTTCGGTTGCTGTGAAGATGTCCAGGGAGCTCGTGTGCTGTGTCAAAACGCAGCGCACACTCTCTCCTTTCCTGTCACCAGGCCGGCGTGTAACTCAAGAACGCAGCAGACTGCTTTGTTTTTCGCAGACAAACACGCGAGTCTGTGTTCCTGTTGACAATGGCCGACCACCCCCTGGAACCAGCTGTTCCGTCCACCGTGCAGAGACACGTGCAATCAAACGGCACAGAACACACACATATGCCGGGGATTAATACTTACAAGTGTGTGCGCATACTTTTTTAACCCCCCCCCCCCCCCACACACACACACACACATGCATACACGTATACACACAGCATGCACACAGTTTCCACACAGCTTGCACTTTGCACATAGAGAAGTGAGCGTGTGGGCAGGCCCTGGCAGGGTATTGCTTATCCAGGGTGGTGATTTATCTCCATAGTGAAAGCTTGGGCAGTGCAAGGTTGGGTTCTGCCAACCTCTGTTGTCCTCTGACCAAGCCAGTGCCCACGTGTGGCACTCTGGGGCACGCCTGTCCCTTTCAATAACCTGCGCTGAAACCCGAATCCTAGAGTGAGTCCCTGCGTGCATCGGAGAAATGGCAACCTCTACTTCTGAGCAAAGTGACCCTGCTATTTTTTTTTTTTTTTAAAAGCCTAATGTGTCGCACAAAAGCTCATTTGGTTTAATTAGTGTACGTTTTAATAGAGCTAGTGTACAAACAAATGTCGACCCTGTAAGCTGGAGCATTACCATGAAAAAAACAAGCCAAGCTGGGCTTCAGCCTTGCTAATGATGTTGCATCATTAGTCGAATTTTCCCTCCCTCCTCCAGTAATTTCCTTACGGTTAATTCTACAAAAATCCTCCTGGAGTTTGAGTACGTTCAAAGTTTTGACTGTTCAGGGTTTCTGGGCAGCGGCGGCGGATGGCGGGACCAAGCCAAGTGCGTCTGAATGCTTCTGATTTCCTGCTTTGGATCAGAATGTTATAAGCTGTCATCCACTGGAGAGGAAGTCTTTTCATTTCGACACAGATGGACTGGCACCGCAGGAGCTGATGTCTGAGCCATATGCACACAGTCTTATAGATTCACACCCACACAGATGCGTCGGAAAGTAGAGGAGCACTCGAGCAGCAGGTCGTGAAGTTAAAGCTCCGACAACAGGTCATCGAGGAAAACGTTTAAGCTACCGAGGTACCTCTTTACGTACATATTTTTGTTGCTTTTAAGCGTGCCAGACGTGTTTGACATGTATGATCTTTTAGTCTTCTTGGAAATATTTCTCTTTTGTGCAAGTCAAATGCTCAACAACTCTACGGAAATTCAAGTTTCCGTGTCCTGCGAAGATAAAATTCCTATGGAAAAAAAAAAAAATCCTGTTGGAAAAAAAACTGTCTCTTTATTCAAGGGATGCAACCATAAATTGTCTGATGATCAAAATCGGCTTCTGGATGCTCAGAAACTCAGAAATTCAGTCTTTTCTGATCAGTGAATGCAACAAACTCAGTGCCACTAGACAGCACAACGCTTTTGAGTGTGGTTGCTGGTACTGAGCGAAGAAAACTCACAGATAGCTCTTTTCGGTTTCCATTTGAGGAGTTAAAACATTATGTTGAACACAAGCACGAAACCTGTAATCTAAAATGAAGTTGTACATTACGGAAAGATACGTTAGCTGTTCACTCAGGCTGCTACAACAGACCTAGACTTTGACCGGTGTTTGTCATTTTGCTACTGGTATAAAGCTCACTGGTTTGGTACATAACAACACATAGCCTTTTAGTTTTTCTTGTCTCACACAGAACTTCTTTAGCAACAAAAGGAAGCCAAGTGAGTCAGCTATTTGGTAAGATTTTGCCTAAAAATAGCAACTTGACCTGGAGGTGACTCCAACATACCTGGAAGGGTAACCATGTTAAAGCAGGAGTATTTCTATCATTAACCATCTTTTTGGAAACCATAAAGCTAGGCTAACGGTCTGCATTAAATATGAATGAACAAACGGAGAGTAGTGTTTGCATTTAGTGAAGCTAGCCATACTGTTTGTAGTTACAGTTAACACAGTGTGCTGATAAACTGCTTAAAAGGCCTACATTCAATATTTTTGACGTATCTTTAGATATAGTGAAATTTTGACTTGTGAAGTCAGAATTTCAGATATGATGTTTTGTATTTTGTAACAAATATCAAATAACACAATAAACTATTGTCAATGTTTGAAGACCCCCCAAAAAAGTAGTTTATATATATATATATATATATATAAATTTATTAATATATAAAAAATTTCTAATTTCAATGAACTTTCACCAAATTAAACAAGAAAATGTGCACGTCTTAAAGAGAAATCTCAACCATTTAAAATCTGCCGCAAGTGTTTTATCAGTGCAATCTCTACTTGGTTGTAATGTTGTAAACCGAGGCTAATTACTGAAAACTAATGTCGACTAATTTGTGTGAGTCTACCACCATTTATAAAACACACACCCCAGCGGAAGAGAGCCGAGGAGTCAGACCTCTGAAACAGAAATGCAGCTCTAGACATAAAATGATAAAAGCAGCTTTAGGATTTTATTGTACAAAGTTATGTAATTATCTAGTTCAATTGTACAAAATCTGTTACCACACACTGCATGTCAAGTCAAAATTTCCGAAGCAAAAGCGGGGCCATTGTGAAAAGGTTTGCAAAAAACTAAGTACACCCTAAAACTTGAGCCAAAGAAAGCACATGAAACCCTAGAATTTACACAGGGTGTACTCTCTTTTGAATTTTGAAGCCCAGTGAAATGAATCTCTTCCTTCTCTGATCCATTTCTCTCACACTTGATGCCACGCACTCTAGGAATGTGGCATGAAGAAACACCGGGTTCAAAAAGACAGAAACCGTGATGCAATAGACTCTCTGTGCTACAATGTTGTTGTTGTTATTGAAGTTGTGAAAAGCTATTGTTAGAATGGACGACCAGCGAGGGACGGTCAAAGTTCACCTTAAAGGCTGGAGTTAAAAATGTAATTTGAAAGAAAAGGGGAGTAGAAGTCACAAAGGAAAACAAAACGGTTCATTGCTCGTGTTCATTTTATGTCAAACACCAGAAGGCACTATTTATTTGATTAAAAAAAAGGTCAAAAGAAAATTACATTTGACACCAACGCAATTTTAGGATACTTGACGGAAAGCCTCTAACAAATCTGTAAGCCCTCCTCTATACGATGTTAAAATGGTTTCATTAGAAACATTTTTAATAACTTTTGGTTGCTAAGAAACTGTGAGGGATGTGATGCACCTCTTTTGCAAAGACAGTTGGAAAAAGGGTCACAACAGCAGGCAAGTCTGGGCAAGTTCGTTCTGAGGTCACCACTATCTTGGCTCAACTTCCTTTGTGGCTGTTTGCTCTTTTGCCCGCTCTCTTCCTTCCAAAAACAACAAAAAAATAACCTGCTAAACTGACTTCACCTTCAGCTTTTGCAGAGCTCTGCACGGCACGTATCAAACGAGACAGCGATACTCACTCTTGCACAGCCCGGGCTATAGACAGCGCCGTGGAGCCGGTCTCGTTAACGCTGTCCAGGGTCACGTTCGGCAGGTCATCGTCATCGCTGTCACTTTTGATCTGCCTCGGTGACAGGCCGTTGGGGTCTGTGTGTACTGCAGGGACACACACACACACACACACACACACACACACACACACACAGGAGTCAGACACATGACACCCGTGCTGTAAACTTATAAGCCAGATCACATCGTCTGTGCTGAAAAGCATTATTAAGTGTAATGAAATAATTCAATTTCTTTCAGTTTAAACACATCCAGTCATTTTTATCACTGTCAAATAGAATATGTACGCCTTTTGCAGAGCGCTCAGTCCTGGTATATTTCCAGTGCCCAACTTGTGGACAGAGCAGCCAACCATGACACTAAACCCAGCGGCTGCACACTCACAGAATAAAGAGAGCGCATGAAAAAATACACACACATATAATCTATACTAGCCTAAACTCTGGGAGATAAGAAAAGGGGTGGAGCACTATTTGGCTGTTAGTGCAGTTGTGGAAACATTAAATGAATGTATCATTGTGCCAGTGCAAAAATTTTTTTTAATAAATCTAACAAGAGAATGCATGCATGACCATCATTCTATTGAGCGCCTGTCCTTGCAAAAATGTTCATTCCCACTGAAAATCACGAGATTGTCACATTATACATCCTGAAATGTCAATGTAACAATGTATTTAGTCAAAGCCTCAGGCTTATTAGAGAACATTAGAAAACAGCCAGCATCATGAAGACCAAGAAAAGCAGCAAACAGGTGTGTTCGCTGTTCGCCCACTTCCACAGGTGGAAGAAGTCCAATTTGCAACCTTGTAGGGTGTAAAAAATAAGATGTGGAAGATGCTTTGATCACATCTGACAAAAAAAAATACTTTTTACCTAAGACAACAGGCATAGGTAAAAACATCATTATGCTTCCAGCAGTGAAACATAATGATGGTAGCAATAGATTTATGCAGGGACAGAGAAACTGGTTGGAGATGATGGAGATAAACTAGTCAGAATCTCTAATGACCTAAAACATACAGCTGGAAGTGAAATTCAATGATTTATAATAAAGTATAGTCGTATGTTAGAACAGACCCATAACAGAGATGCTTTAGAAAGACTTGGAAAAACTAACTATGCTCACAGACACTCTCCATCAAATTACATACAGTTTGAGAAAAATGGCAAGAGTTTTAGTCTACATGGCAACAAACACGACACATTTGTTGCACAGACAAATTAAGAAAAACTTGCATCTGTAATGTCAACAAATGGTGGCCTTCAAAATTTCAGAATTTTGCACTAATGTTGGTTTGTCACACAAACGTCAAATAAAATCTGACAAAATGTGAAAAGATTCAAGCAGTATTAATGCTTCTTCAAGTCACTGACACATCTATCTAATTTACTGGATTCAAGAAAAAAAAAAGTCTCAAGTCACTGAAGCATGACTCTTTGAATCGGTAAGATCTGAAACGTAAAACGATCAAACGTCTGCAAAATCTGAAATCAAACTTGTGGAGCTATATGAAAAAGTTACATCCTCGTGCCAAGTTGTCCTTGAGCAGAAATTCAGATTCTTTGCCAAAGCTCACAGAGATACTGTCCCTTCTGTCTCCATGGACACAAGCAGGGAACATCCTGGAGTACTCCAGAAATCATTGTCAAGAAAAAAAAAAAAAAAAATACATAAATACAGACGTGCTGTTGAGTACTTGTCAAAGGAAAGGTGCTAAAATCTGCAGGATTGGAGCAATTTCACAATTAAGCTGGAAAAAAAGAAGAAGAAAAAAATCAATCCTGAAATAACATGGCAAAGATTTTCTGTCTGGAGATAAAACACCCAGCAGACAGAGCATATATGGTGATACATATACAGTGCTGCTCACTAATGTCTAGCTGCTGTGAAGCTTTGAGCTTTTATAAGCTATCAGGACTTCACCTCCTCTGCCCTCTCAGCTGAGACTGTGGCCATAATGGTTCATAATAATGGTCTTGAGTTAGGAGCAGACATGGTGTTATTACTGAAGGGGCTGGGGGGGGGGAGTGGGCGGTGGTAAAAGGGGGGGTGCGCACAAAAAATAATGCTCAACTCTGCTGGACTTTTGCTTTTAAAGGTTTTGTGCTCTTGTCACGGATGAAGACATGCAGAGTGGTCAGCAGCCCCGTCAAAAACCTGTAATTAGTTCGAAATGCATCACTTGGAAGGGGGGAGAGCGAAAGGTGGGGGGGGAGGGCTTGGTGTGTGTGTGGGGGGGTCATTCTGAACGACGGACACAAAGGAGGAGTGGTGGAGAGGTGGGCAGAGCACCGGATTTCTTTCTTTCGCTCCTGTTGTTTCCAGTCAAGCCCTGTTTCCATGGAAACCTCCTGCCGGAGACAGGGAGACAGCAGTGAAAGAAAAGGGTAGCCACCCTCACTGAAAGCGGGTGGCTAACCTGCGTTGTGCGCGTTTGCACAGGAGAGTATGTGTGTGTGTGTGTGTGTGTGTGTGTGTGTGTCTCTATACGTCTGTGTTGAGAACTTAAAGAGAACAATGCTGACTTTAAAGTTAAGCGGGATCTGTTTATTCACACAATGTTTAACAAAAAAGAAAAAAAAAAACTTACAATCTAAAATATTACTTAGGAGTGACGAGGCCAAGTTGACAGCAAATCAAAAAGCCACTAAAATCGAATCGGTATATAAAATATACATGAAGAACTTTAAATAATAAAATACAATCAATAAAACCAAAGAGAAAAACACTTGTGATTTAAGATCAGTTATTGGATAACTCATCAGCTAAAACATTTATATTCCAAGTAATATTGATGCTCACAGTTCTTCGAGTGCTCTCACTGACACTAGTTGATTCGAATGCTGCTGATATCGGACTGCATTTCACAAGTTTGAGCCAGAAAGTTGGAATAGTTTTTTCCACAAATCAATACAAGAATGTTAGTATGATTAACAACAACTGTTTATGTGAATGAATTTGAT
Source organism: Poecilia latipinna (assembly GCF_001443285.1). Taxonomy (NCBI): domain Eukaryota; kingdom Metazoa; phylum Chordata; class Actinopteri; order Cyprinodontiformes; family Poeciliidae; genus Poecilia; species Poecilia latipinna. Next base: position 745,111 of record NW_015112676.1, on the reverse strand, counting down.
GATTGCCTGCAGTTTTAGCACATCATAAGATGTTATTTGTGATGGGTCAGATGAACCAGTGTGCCAATACGAAGGAGACTCAATACTCAAACACATTGATGAGTCCATTTTTTAATATATTTGTTACGTATCTTGACACATAATAAGCTATATCAAAAGCATAGCAATGTGACGAAGCATTTATGTCAATTGCAGCAGCATAGTCAACGGAAGACGAGGAAGTTGCTGATACTAATGTTTTCTTAGTTTGAAAGAAGACCAGATTCAGTCAGTTAGATGACAGGAGTTTGTACCAACTGTTTGATTTCTAACACATTCTGCAAAGGACAGCAACAGAAGAAATCTTCAGAGACCTCAGTTACAAAATCATCTATGTAGATTGTGTTTTTTTTTTTTTTGTATTCAAATTTAATTTGGAGTTTCACAAAGTTTTACTGAATATTACAGTAATGTTTAAGGTGGGACATGATGCCTGGTAAAGAGGCGATTTGACAGAATGCATCAGGAGGTAGTTTCGCATGAAAAGGAAAAGTAGCAGTCAGTAATATGGAGTTCAAATCCCTTATATACATACAGATAAAGACGTGGCCCCAAGACCCAACCTTATTAAAAGATGTACCTGGTTTACACAGACATATATTTGTTAGAAAGATACCAAGATTGCTTGTGTTTGCAATTTTTTCAGCAAACTGGCATTAGGCTTAACATCTCTAATGCATTCAAAATTATTACCCATCCAAATATCGTCCATCTCCATACGCTTGTCCTTGCAGCGTTGCATGGGAGCTGGAGCCTATTTCCAGCAGTCATCAGGCTGGAGGCAGGGTACACCCAACATAGGTCAGCAGTTCATCACAGTTTTATCCAACGTGCTGTTGGATATTTCACTTTTTCAACATTAAGTCTTATTATGTAAAAATAGCTAAATGGTTTAATTGTCTTGCTGGCCCACTACATCAACCACACCCGAGACGCAGCACTGATTCCCTCCACCCCCACTATTTCCTTGTTTGGTCCTATTAGAAGCGGTGCTGAGCTGTGTATGTGTGCATACATGTGTGTGTTTAAGTGCCACACATCTTCAATATCCATCAACATCCACACCCTTTTGTGCAAGTTTTGTTTTTCCTATCCTTTCGCCCGTCTATTTTTTTTTTCCCTCTGCTCTCCATGGGAGCAGATAGACAGCATTTAAAACGCCCATCTCTGAGGACCACCCCACCCAAGCAGCCAAGTGTCTGTCTGAGCACATGCTCTAATTACACATCTTTGTTGTTTTGCCTGTATGTACAGAACATACTGTACATGGGCGTGAGTGGAAGTCTAAATGCGTCTATCCATTTTCTGCAGGGAGTGACTAGGAGTGACCTCTTTTGCAACCAGAAGCTGCCCTGTGTACAGCGCGGGCTTGGACAGAAACACCTCCTGTAGGCTTTCTTCCAGCGGCTGGCAGTAAAACCACACCCAAAGAGAGAAAAACCAACAACACAGTCGAGGCTGTGCCACAGAAGTCTAATACTCGCACTATCCGAGATATCTGTTTTTCAGAGGAGGAGAAGAAACCGGCGCAGCGGGTTGTTTAAGATAGAAAAAAAAAACACATTCAAACCGTAAACCTTATCTTCGCTCAGAGGGTGCAACATTTTTCCATCCGAGGGCCATTTCTGAATGCGTAGCGGTGTTCACGGCACTGAATCTGCAAGTAAATTGACTGCAGACAATCAGAGAAGTGAAACCTCTGCACACCTCAGATTAGGATATCCAGATTAGCAATCCGCTATATGCTGTGACATTTTCTTGTTAGCTGTCTGACCCACAATCAGTCTAAATAATGTATGTGCAAAATCAGTCTAAGTAATATATGTGCAAAATGTATTGTCTATCAGAATAATGGTTCACAACACAGGTGCACCTCACAATCTCATAGAAATTATTTTTTTCACAAACTTAACTCATCTTTTCTCCATCTTTATCTGCAAGTCTTTTTCCTTCCACTAAGCTTTCCCTTAATATGCTTGGCTGTGGCGCTCTGTCTTTAGTGCAGTCAATGTCTTTAGCAACGATCCTTTGTGACTTTCTTTTGCTGCCGAGGGAGTCACTGAGTGTCTGCAGAACAGCTGTCAATTTAGCAGTCTTATCCATGATCATGTATTTATATGGAAAATCTGTTTTAGATAATATTTCTGTAAGTTGGCTTTTCAGAAGCTGAAAGCCATAAGCATGAAAATTAACAAAAGTAAAAGCTTGGAATATATCATTTTGTGTGTAATGAATCTCTTTATATGGATGAGTTTCCATTTGTGAATTGAATTACAGACATACACTAAATGTTGGATGATAACTTAATTTAATAATTTACTGAGATGCACCTGTCAGGACTGTTAGTGTTTATGTTCTGGGACGTTTATGCACTAAGAACACTTTCAATTATTTGGTGCAAGAAAATAATTCATTTTGGAAAAATATCCGAGGTTGCCAGCTGTATTAATCTGTACCCCTGACATAGATGTGTAGAGATCTCAAATTAATCTTTTATATCAGTAACATAATCTCACACTTAAAGATTAAAAATAAAAAAAGCTTGCCACGATAAACACTGAACAGCATAGGACGGGATGTATAATATCTTCAAAACACGCTCTTAAGAGTGGCTTCCCTAGCTGGAATTTCCATGGCAACCTGTTGATGAGGAGCAATGTAAAAAAAAACAAACAAAAAAAAAAGACACCCTTTTCTGACCTACCATAGCAAACGAAAACGTGGAGTTTGCTAAACTCTGCTGGAACTTTAATTGGGGCAGTAAGATGGGACTAAAAATAATAAATTTGTTCAACATTAAACGTTCCAGGAAGGTCTGCTATAAAACAAAGGATGAACATGTGAGAAAAAAACAAAAAACATCTCTTGTCCCTTTCAAGTATGGCAAAGGATCAGTGATCCTGTGGGCCTGTTTGTATTCCAAAGATCCTTGGAACTTTTTTAGAGCGCAATTTACCGATCTGAAATTGAAATCTGGTGGCTGGGAATGTGAATATGGGTCATTACTGGATTCATCAACAGCATTATAATCCAAAAGATATGACCAAATCAACAGAGAGGCGGTTCAACAGACTTAATGCATATCTACAGGTTAAAATAGGATTAAAAAAAAAATACAGTGTGGGATCGCGCTACTGCAAGAACGCATTCATTTATTTTGAAGCTCTTCAAACATTTTGCCACAAGCACTTTTATATACGGTCAACACCGTATATAACTGCCTCTTCTGAAAATTTAGCAAATGGTGTAGTCGCTTTGAAAGCTGCTGGTTGAAGCTTTTGTGAAAAGGTTAGGACGTTCTTATGCAAAAGTCTTAAGTGAGTCACCATTTCTTTTTTTATTCGCGTCCATGAGGCGAGACTTTATTGCAACAAATCAAAATTTTCTGCAACAACATTGCTTTAAATTTTGCGACTGAGGGGAAAAAAGCAGCCAAGGTTGAACCGCGTAACTTTGAAAGCACTTTAAAAAAGCCTGAAGAAACTGGTCGAGACTCAACCTATATTGACTCAGTACTAAAAGTTTACAAGGATGTTTGCTTCTTGGAAGCAAAGTGGAAAGAAATTAGGGATGCTTTAAAATTTCTACACTGCACTGCATTAAAGTTTTACCAAGTCGACAAATATTTAATAGTCAGGTAGCAGCACAAAATCTGAAACTCTCTTTCGTTTTTTTTTCTTTTTCTGGGGTCTCTGATTACATAACTGCAAGAAAACCACAGTGAATTCTTTTTTTTTTCCTACACTCCAAAAAGAACAAAGTCTTCCTCATGAATATGTAGTAAATCCTAAGAGCATGGTCTCACCTTTGCCCTTGCTTTTGGCCTCTTCCAGCAGAGGTAGCATGATAGCGTTGTTGAGGCTGGAGGGCGATCGCACTGCAGTGGTGTACATGAGGGGCAGTGACTGCACCACAACTGGGATGCGGTGAACATGGCCGGCCAGCTTCCCGGCTCCCTGCAGGCTCAGGGGGCTGGACGGAGGCGGCGGCACAGACTGCAGGATGTGCAAATAGGGCTGACCTCTCACCCCGCTTCCGGGGGCTACCAGGGGTCCCGGCGTGAGCACCGAGGAAGCCGAGGTGATAACCGACGGAGAAGACGAGGAGGACGAGGAGGACGACAGCGAAGATGGGGAGAAGGCGGATCTGTGGGGGGGCGATGACGAGGAGGTTATGCTAGCTGCGGTGGTGGACAAGGAGGAGGGGCGGGGCTTGTTGATCGACAGGTCCACAGGTTCTGTCTGCGTGTGGAAGTGGAGGTCATGGGCGAGCAGATCCTCGGGGGGTTCCGACTTTACTCTGCTGAGGAAGAAGGGGACGCCATCCATCGCAGAGTAAGGGCGAACTTTAGGTGACTGTGGGAGTAAAAACAAAAAGGACGTTAAGAGTTTTGTTATTTCAGAGCCGTAAAAATGCATTAACCTGTGACACACGGGGAGGGAAAAAACAAACAAGCGAAACCGGCGGCATAAAAAGCCAGCTGAAATCTAATCTCTCACCCATCGGCGAGGCCAAAAAAGGTGCACATTAACGAATTAGGGTCAAAGATAATTGTTTCTGCCGATATTCCCTCTCCAGAAATAATCACTCAGCACGATAGCGATGTCAGAAGAGGGATATGCGGTGACATTTATATAGAAAGGAGCAGCATTAACTCAAGCAAGATAAAATGCAAGAGGAAAGATAGTGTCGCTCACGCTCGCCTCCTCTAGTCTTTCTTTTCTCTTGGCGTGGGCCGAGCTCTCTCCCTCTTCCTCCTGTTTTCCATGACTCCCACTCAAATGCAGCTCTCTTGGCTACCCACGTATCTCTCCTAAATCTCCCCTTTTCGACTGTGGAAAAACATCATATGGGCTCAATTTCCTGACCGTCTCCCTGCGTCTCTCAGGCGAAGGGCCTCCAAAGGCCGACGCTGGTGGCTCAAAGGAGCCCTCAGCACATCTTTGACTTAACGCCGAGCAGATTGGGACGCGGCTGTTTCGGGGAACGGTTTTAACCCGAGCGCAATGCCCACTGTGTTTTTATTTGTTCCTATAAAATTCCAGACGTCTTAGCCCCTCCTTTTGCATCACAGTTTTGGTGAGGAAACGCATTCATTTCCTCTAAGTCTGATGCGACTAAAAGCCTTGAGTCACTTTGTTCGATATAGAAGCTGTGTAACGTCTCAAACTAAAAACCTTTTCAAAATTTTATAAAAGCAGCATAATCTTTGCCTTGAGTATTTTGAGCATGTTTTTTTTTTTTTTTTGTAAACTCACGCTTCTTTCTTTGTAGATAATGCTATGACTTATTCTTGTGGTGAATTACACATCCTTTTGATGGCGTTGGTGGATGCGTCTGCAATTTTTACGTATTACTCACTTGCACAACTATTGACATTTTTCTAAATTTTACCATCTTAAAATCACAAACTTTAATATATTTTATTAGGATTCTACATGATACTAGAAGAAAAAGAAGGCATCTTTGAGATTTGTTTGTTTCTTTTTACAAATAAAATCTAATAAAGATGGATTATAGCAGAAGTGTTTTGGGGAAAGTCTACACTGCCATTGTACATCATTAGATTAAAACTTTTGCCAATTATTGTTAGTTTAATAAATGAAGCTCAGTGGTCTGCAACAGTTTTCATGTCAAGTCAACAAGGCAGTTCAAAGTGCTTTATATCATAAAACATCATACAGTCGTCAACTATGAAACAAGCAAACATTAGATTTTGTCAAATGCCATCAGATGTGGCATTCGACGTTCTTAATATGAGTTAGGTCTTTGATCGGGGCATTGCAACGCATGCTTTGATTTTTAAACACTTTAGTTCTGGGTGTATATATAAGGTCATTTTCCTGCTGGAACGTTTCTCATCAATGCTATCTATCAGCCTTTCATTTTACGTGGGCAGCTATATTTGGGTAGATTTGCAGCCTGACATACTTAATGTTTCAGATTATTTATTAAAGAGTGCATTGTGACATCTGAGGGAAATTTACCCAGTTGTCAACAAATGCTGAAAACTGTGTATCCTTTGCTTCCTTTTCTATGGAGTACACTACTTACTACGAGTTATGTAGCAGTTTTGTTGGCCTAATGACATAAAATCACAATAAAATACATTGAAGTGTGTGACTGTAATGTCATAAAATGTGAAAAAGTTCAAGAGGTGTGAATATGTTTGCAAGGATCTGCACTAGTAGTGCATATTTGTATATTTCACTAGTCACTTTTCAGCCGGTAGGAATTGCTGGAGCTTCTTGCTGCATAACTTGTCCCAAGTTGTAAAACAAATGGTGCCCTCTGAAATCTGCCCTCCGATAGCCTCAGGACCTTTGAGGGGTTCAGCTCAGGGCCACTGCTGTCAGGTCGAGATTCCGAGTACATGACGGTCTGGTTCATATTTACCACCCACAACGCACTTTCCAAATGGAACCATATTTACTTGACTTTATGTTAGGCTATTCTGCAAGAAGCACAACTTAAGTGAAGTTAAACTTAAAATCAGACAGTAGATTTCTTCTTCTCCTATGCAGAACTTCTTCTCTCCTAGCGGTGCGGTTCAGTCAGAGGCTCCTCCGAAGGAGTTGACCATTTATAGCCAATAGTTATTAAGTTATAATGGGTGGAGCAGACTCTTCCTTTGAGAGGTCGCTCTCAGAAAAAACAGAACATCAATGAAGAGAACAAACACCCTTTTTAATAAGGCACTCCTAACAATTAGATCAACTTCAGACACAAGCCTAAATTTCAATAGGAGGAATTTGTAAGTACTTAGTAACAGTACAGCTGCTAAAATGAAGCTTTAGAAATCATCTAAAACTTCAAGCAGTTCTTAAACAAGCAATTTGTGTAACTGAGGCCACTAAAATAAATAAAAACAAATGGAAACAGGGTTTTGAGCTATTGGTTCAGTCTCACAGGAATATAATGAGAGACAGTTGGCAGCCTTACAGATCCAGTATTACGACCCAACTTGCTGTAGGTCACCTACAATTCAGCTGTAAATAAACTCTACAAATGAACTTTCTTCATACTTACTTTAGAAAAACTGTAATTAATATACTCTCTGCGAGTGAATACTGTATCACATGCAGAAAGACTGACTGTCGGGCTGTTTTGAAATATCTACTAATTTATAGGAAGTTATTGCAACATTATATCAACATTTTCACTGTACTGAGGAAAAATTACAGTCCTCACTAGAATTGCCCAGAGTCATTAATCTCACATGCAAAAACTTTGAAAAATCCAGCCTGTAATTTGAGGGCAGTTATCTAATGGGGAGAAAAATGCAACTTTAAGAAATAATTGTTTATGCAAATACCGGCAACAAAAAAATATTCAAAGATAAATAAACTAAAGGATTTTATTCAATTTGTACCATTTTCAATTTCCTTTGTTAATCAGTAATCACTGACTCCCTGCTTCCCCAAGCTACAAGTATAACATGGGCTCCATATCTTTCAACCACTTTTCAAAATGGGAAAGTTCAGAGAACATGCTCTTCACATAAAGCAGATGAACTAGTCAGGATATGACTATTAGCAAATCAATAAACCGGTTTGTAATCAATTGTCAGAGCACTAATAACACAATTTAAAACAACTAAAACTATGGCAAACAGATCTGGATGAGCACCCAGGTTGGCCTGGCCATCCATATACAGTGATGACGATAGTAAGGTGGCAAAAAAAAAAATCAGCAAAAGTCATTACTATAGAACTGCTGCAACGGCGCCATCTTGGTAGCACCAAGTTTCCGCAATGACAATTTATCTCAATGCTTTCGTTTCAAATTGGTTAATGACTTGAATCAGACAATTTTCACCTTGACTGGCTTTAACCGTTGAACAGCTGGTCAGCAAAAATTTTAAACAGGATTATCTTTTCCCAGTCAATTAACACATTATTTGCCTGCTAACAGTCAGAGGTGACAATGCTTCAATAAGGCTGTGAGAGAGAGCAAGACTTTTAGCAGTTAACGGGAAGGTTGAACGTAATACAGCAAAGTTGATTAGCTTTATCCTGTCTACCTGTCAGGAAACATGTTAGATTAGGAAATGCTGACTACTTTTTGAATTAGGGTATGGGTCTGCATAACCTTGGGAGTATAAATAATGGTTGATGTTTTCGTAATGCTAACTATACTAACAGTTCTTATAAGAGTCTAATAAAGCCTATTACAAAGGCTGGTCTCTCACACACAGTGTGACATTGTCTCTGCTTGTAAAATAATAATTAACAGCAGGAAAATTAGAAAAAATAACCCCTTGAATGTTACTCCCACATATTCCTAGATCATTACAAAAACTAGAACTGGGTAAAATAGGTCTAAGTCAAAGCTTTACAAAAACCACAAATCATAAATTCTCCACAGCTTTGTGATCAGTGAGTCTCCACTTTTGTTCACTTCCTTCCTAGCAGGAACTACAATTGTCAACTGATTTCAGTTTGCCATCAATAACATTATGGTATTAATGTTGTGTTTTTTGGAGGCTATTTTATTTGTTTTACAAATACAAGTACAAATTGACAGGACCAACTCCAACAAATTCCCCAGGTAATCTTTGCTGGCGGTGAATCTTCTTAGCCTACTGTATGCCATGTAGTCTTATCTGTTTTGGGGATAAAGCTGCTTCAAAAAGATAAAACAGTGAAAGACAGAAGGCTGAATTTGTTAATCATGAACTAAAATGAGAAGGAAAAAAAAACATTGCTGGTTTAGGACCATAAATGGACATACTAGGCAAGGCTGAGTTTAGGCTGAGTTTGCCTTATATAAAGTGAAGCAGTGAAAGAGAGAAAAAAAAATCAATGCAAGCGTAACTCTGTTTAAGTGAAATCAAGCAAATAACATGCATGTTAAAATTCAACTGGGTTCTCTGAAAAAGTGTCCGTCCTGCTTCCCAATGGGGCTCTACCGTGACTAACAAAGTCTGGCTGTTTATTTCTTTCGTTAACTACTTATTCTCGAGGTTTAGAGTCGTTTCTGCTGTTATGAAAGACTGAACAACGGCGAGTACTGAGAACATTTTCCATGTCACTTACATAGTGTATGTAAACAATAGCAATGCTGTGTTACACAAACCAGAAACTGGGTTTTTTGGGGCTTGGTTCACAAACAACTCTCAACCGACAGAAATGGAAAAACTGAAGCCACCTCCAGTCTCGATTTGACAGATGCAAAATACACACAAGTGCAAAGCTCGGCCCTGCGCACACGCTGACACACACATGAAGATACGTCAAACCTGCCCGTCTGCCTCTGTCCTCACGCATTGTCTTTATTAGGGGATACCGGTTAGTCGGGCAGATTTTCCAGCCCCTTGCAGGCGAATCGTCTAACGAGGCAGACCATTTCCAGCAAAGGCTTGGCCCCGTGCCACTCAAATGAAGACCACATTTCTGCAGCAGTCTGAACTGTCTGTGTCTGCCATCTAAAGGGGAAGCTCAGTCTGTTAGGGCGAGATTGGATCTCGGAGCACTTCAAAGCTGTGTGGGCTGCGGCGCTCACATCCTGTCTGTGACTGACATCACTACAAGGAGAATTACTTCAAACCCCAGGTATTAGGTACCAACGCAGGAGCACAGCTCTCGAAGCCTTGAGCCACAGCTGAGAGCAGGACACCCAGAAAAGCAACCACCTGCTGCAGCCTTTTCTCAACTTCTCAGATGTGGGGAGGCAGATGAATTTCTTATCAACAATAGGGACCCCTGCAGCCAAACAATTTCCCTCCAAATCTGCGATAACCCGAGGGTTTATCAGAAGACGGCATTCGTCTGGCGCTACACTGTTCTTCCATAGAAATCTGTTGGTTATAAATCAAGAGTAAAAATATCATTTATATACCCTGTGATGGACTGGCAACCTGTCCGAGGTGTGCCTCGCCTGTCGCCCAAAGACTCCTGGAGACAGGCACCAGTCTCTGTCTCCAGATTGATATTTTATGAAGGTAAATCGATCAAGTCTGAACACTAATTTATCACGATTACAAATATTAAGTGGTGTGCGCCCACTGAACACAGCTATGGCAGCAACACAGAGCCACACAGGCTTGGTTTCCAAGCAACAGCTTCACAATAACAAGACCACTTCATTTCTAGGTATGTCAGAGCAGAGAGCATGGATACTGTAGAGTATGTGAGCCATAAAAGCAGAACTAACGGCAGTACATGCTGAGAAATAACACAATATGTACCTTGGCAGCTGAAAACCTGTGATAGAATTTCTGCATAATATACCCATCAGCAGATTTTCTTTGTTCTCCATCCCAGTGGTTCCCTAAGTTAGGGTTGCCCCCTCCCCATAGGGATCCTCAGACACTTTAATATTGTTGCTAAGAGCATATTTTGTCATAATTATTACAAGAGATAAAAAGAGAAACCCTAAGTGGCTAAAACTAGATTGATGGTTGTGGTTGAGGAGTCTGTTAGTCTTGTTATTGTTTCCTCACTTAATTAGCTTAAGTGAGCTAATTAAGTTAGCTATCACTGGTTCAACTATCACTTGGATCAGTGATAGTTGATCTGTCATTGCTATTTTATGAGCCAAAAGCGGAAAAAATGTTGGCAAAGTAAGTATTTTGAATGATTTAGACGGCCATTTCAATATGAGCTTCCTATTAGGAAGGTACCAAATTGGTTTTGTTGAGAGAGTGGGGAAATCTATGAAAGTCCTAGCATCACTAGCAGCTAACATTAATGTTAGGACCAACATGGCAGGAACGCTTAAAGTGGAAGCTCAGAATATTTTTGGTTGAAACATTTTAAGGAGTTACCATTTCACCAGTAGGTAACTTATTAGATGTCTTAAACCAGTGAAAGTCCAGACTTTCAAGAAGATTATTACTTGCACAGGAACTAAAGATAGGAAGTGGTGCGACACCAATGATCTTCCTGTCGGAAACAGACACTGAAAAGAGAACTTAGAAAGTTTTTTTTTTTAATTACTTAAAATACTATGTCGTTTAAGTCTTTTACATCTATACCCCTAAATCAGACATCTACTTTAACCGGATATGCTTTACATTTTCTTTCTCCAGTGAATGTTCATTAGAAGATTACTAGTGGTGTCATTCCGCCTACCTTAATTTCCTGTTTAAATAATTGTAATGCTTTTTTATTAATAATCACCCGATCTAAACCTGATCTCAATTAAAAGGTTCAGGGAGTCTGTTTTGGTCTCAGACCAGCTATTAGGGTCAGCTTCCAGATCCAAGCAGTCTGGATCTAAAAATAATAAAGATACGAAAAGAGAGCTGTCGACAATGGGTAGGTTGTAGCTTACATAACATAAATTCATTTTAAAAATCCTCAATTATCTTTCAGATATATCCATGGTAGGGCAGAAGGAAACAAAGTTTTCTAGAAAACATCATTGTTGTCCATTTGCAGTTGTTGGAAAATCAGACAAGGACTCCCAGGCAATGCTGGAAGAATTTTCTGGACAGATGAGTACCTAATAAAACTTTTATTGTTTAAGACATGTTAGTTTTGCAAAGAGGACATGGTTGGTATTGTGGTTGGCGTTTGATTTGCTGCATTTTCTCCAGGAGGTTTTGGTAGAACAAAACTGTGCCAGTATCTGAATCTAGTTAAGAAGTTTGTAAAACAGCAAGGCAATATCTGTTTCCATTGCAAATGTGTGCAAAACGTTGTTGATATTCCGCTAAAGTCGTTGCTGTGTGTCCATTAAAATCACATTGTTCACACAATATGTCAGTAAAAAGCATGCCGCTCTATCATTTTCCTACCACTTCCTGTTGCCTTCTTTGTTTTTTCCGCTAGTAGTAATATCCAGTTGTTAATCACATGACTCATTTGATACAAAAAAAGTGTTGAAATTGCAGTTTTGTGAAATACCCTAATTTTGATACAGTTTGAAAAACACCTCATCCTAATGCAAAAACTTACCGAAAAACGTTGGGTATTTTCAAAAATTGCCTTATTTATTTCCATTAATCATTTATTTTTGTAATTCCAACTTGCACAATTTTACGGTCAAAGGAAATGCAGCCGTTGACCCAAACACACAAAAGTCACCAACCCAAGAGGCAAGAAATACCATTAATGTTTTGAAATTACCGGTTAGCTTACCCGAACTTAGTCCCACAGAAATGCTGGGGAGTAAGCTGATGTGAGCAATTCGTGTTATGACTGGAAGGGGGTCTGCATGGATGAATGAGCTCAAATTCTTTCAAGCTGATACCCAGGACTGATCAACAGTTACAGGAAACATTTAGGTGGAGTAAATTGTGCATAAGGGAGTCATACTACATGCCAAATGGAAAAAGCCTCTTTTTCAGGCCATCGGTTTTACATTACTGACTTATTTTACTATCTATGCATAGATCATGCTTTAAAATTCTAAAGTTTGACATTTAAGGATTATAGAAAAGGTGTAGAACATTCACAAACTTCATCACCGTCATCACTTGGAAGGCTTTTAGTGAAAAGAACCGTCTCTGTGGGACAAATTTGCATTAGGTAATAATGCAGACAGAGAGATAGATTTCTTTAAGTAATATACGTCCAAATCCAACCGCAAATAAATATCTAAATATACCTTTAAAAAGAAAGAAGTAGAACTTGTAAGGTTTGTGTGCAATTCCATGTGAGAAACAAATATTATTCATGTGTTTGTAAGAGAGCCTGGCAAAAGAGGAATGAAGGGAAACTGAACGACGTAAAGATGCAGGAACAAACAAAGCCAGATAAGATTTGGAGTTTCCCATGCTAACCCTCCTCCCCAGAGCAGTGACTACATCTGTGCAATGATCCCCCACCCAAATCCACCCCCCCGCCCCCCTGCCTGCTTGCATGGACTCTGTTGGCCCCAGTCACCTCCCAAAAAGACCCCACTGCATTCCTGCTCCAGCTGTGGCTCTCCTCCTCTCCCCATGGTTCGTCTCTCTTCCCTCTGCCTACCACCATGCTCCCCAACCACTCCTCGTAGCCCCCAAACTCACTAGCTCAGGCCTGGGAGTGATTATCAGCCCATTGCCAGGAGGAGGAAGAGAAGAAAAGGAAAGCAGAGAAGAAGAAGAAGAACAAGAACAAGAAGAAGAAAAAAAAAAAAGAAAAAGAGGAATTGTCTGGAAAATAACTGCTCTCTTACCCCTTGTTCCGATTCCAGGGGCTCGGCTTTGACTCGGACTGCAGGCATTCCGTCAAGCATTAACATCCTGTTTCTTAGGCTACCTGCGAAGGAACACAGAGGAGGTGTAAGACGGGTGTTTTGGCGTGACTAAGCAGGTCCCACACTCAGTTATTCACACATGGACATCTACAATGTAGTGCCTGCACCCAGTGGCGAATGGGCACGTTTTTAAATAGGAATGACTTCGGGTTGAAAGTCATTACACCAAAGATGAGCACAAATTGTGGAAAGCCGGTACGTACGCAGCGTGGCTTTCCTTATGTCCTTGTTTGCTGGTGTGAGGCTTATGCAATAACGCTGATTACAAACCTCTCCAGACATTTTTGGAATACAAACACATGCCCTGACATCATCTAAAAAAAACAACAAAAAAAAACTACAGAAGCAGAGTCCACTAAGATAAAGAAAACAACGGCTACATACAATGAAAACTTTCTTTTGTAAAACTCATAAGCATAATACACACAATCATAATATTTGCACATCACTTCATCCCTTCTGCCTAGTCACGTTATTTAAAGCAGGCGGCCCAAACCACCTCCTCAGTTCCACGCTGCGGCTTTAAGAGGGATACTCAGATGGAGCCAATGACAACAATGCATGCGCTGTATCGCCTCAGTTGGAGCCGACCTGAGGTAACCCTCCCTCTTATTATTTTAGCAGCGCTACATGGAGGAATGCAAGCAAGACAAATAGACTCTAAACATCTCTATTACTCTCCGCTGCTGGCACCACCAGACAAGAGTTTGCGTCTCGGCTCGGCCTTTGGAATAGGCAGCAAACGAGATCATTTTGATCACAAGTGTAAAGCTAGTGATAGAGTGTTTAAGCTGGTTGCATGTGGCGCGTTGCATCGGAGATTTTCGTGCGTTAAACTCCTGGCGTTTTCTCGCGATTTCAAGTAGAAGTCCAACACAAATGACTGCAGAATGGTGAAGTGGAGGGAAAGTGATAAATGCTTTCAAGCATTCTCAGACTCTAACTCTCCACTCTACTGTGTCTCAGACTGAACACTGATTAATTGTGTCTGAGGGGGTTGGGACTTAGCTCCATCTAGGCCTGTCATGATAACAATTTTTGCTGCATGATACATTTTCTCATAAGTTATTGCAATAAACAATAATACTGTTGTTTGGAGACCCATTTTCAAGTAATATAATGGTAGTGGCATAAAAATACAAGTACAGTCTGTCAGAAAATAAATTAAAACAAATTTCTAACAAACAATTTAACATTAAAACAGGAGGACATTTTAAACATACAAAATTAATAAACAAAACACAAGAAATAATAAATAAAAATGGATACTGAAGTAAACAAAATTGCCTTTCGAAAAAGGGGCTAGTTGAGATCAATGCACCGGACTGAAGCCCTTTGTCATCCAGCCTTGGATAGAAAGAGACACAAGAACAACAAACAATCACGCAAATGGAAATTATTGAGTTCACTTTCATTTATCATGCAGCGAATTGACGCGTTGCTTATTGCGACAGACTTGGCTCCATCTATCTTCCTCTGACCATCTTCCAAGTCCCCGCAGAATTAAAGCATCTTCTTCATCTGCTGACGTACACCGGACAGCACCTGTTACTACTGAACGTCTCACATTTGTGAAACTTCTGGTAGTCTTTTACATTTTTTAAGTCATTTCTTGCCATCCAAGACATCCCAAAGAACTGTTGCAGCAAAAAAAAATCAAGAGCCACAGATTGTTCCTTTTCTTCTCAGATTTTCAAGCTGGAGGCTAATCCTGACCGTTTGTGCGTGAGGGGAGGTAGAGAAAGAGGGCGGATTTACTCCCTCAATCCGCAGCGCCCCCCCGCCCCCTCCGCCCCTTCAAACCCCCACCAGAGCTGGCCTCTCACATCTAACTCCCTCAGGTACCCTGGCTGTGCCGCTATTGTGTTGTTGTCCAGGATGTCCTTCGGCTTCAGGTCTTGGTAGGCCCAGATAGCGTTGCCATGGTAACAGTTGGCGGGTGGAGCAGCAGCCTGAGTCCAGCCTTAAGCCATGTGTTGAGGAGAAAATAAAAAGGGGGAGTGTGTTCAGGCAGGCGGAAAGTGGGATTTGTTTTTCTCCGATTAAAAGTGTTTTTCACGGCATCAGAAGAACATGTTTTTATATTTTTTTTCTAAAAGGGAAACTTCACAAAACTTATTTTCAGTAGCAGAAAAAAAGTTTTTGCTTTTATGTTAGCGCTGTATGTTCAACCTATTTAGTCAAATCACCAATGTTCATTTCCTGAAAGCAACATGGTTTCCATTAGCGCCTGAAAGTCCAGTTAATCCAGTGGCGTTGAAGCACCTTCCTAATGAACTGGCCTGCAGAGGGCCATTCATAGGAAATCAATGGCAGTTGCATAGCTCTGCTTGTGACTGCAAAGAGCTAACAGCAGTAAAGAGAAACCCAACACTGCGTAACGAGGTAACAGAGGAGGCCCGAATATCTTGAAATCAACAGCTTTTGCTCTTGTAAAAGAATCATTTCTGCCTGCAGAGAATCCCAAATCACACAAACTGAAATAGGAAAAAAGGCTGAAATGGATACAATTTCTACAGGACGACAAACCAGTGCATGTCCAGTGTTATGTATCACATTTTTTTGCGTGTGCTAGTGGCAGGCTCAGGCAACCGCCAGTGAGTTGTCCATCAGCGACGTGAGGTGCTGTGTGTGGGGAGATAGAGATGTTGGGGGCAGGGGGGGGCAGGGAGGTAGCAGGAAACAGGATAGATTAAGATCACCTTTCCATTTGCTCCACTCCAAAATGAAATGGCCATCCCAGGTGTGTGTGTGTAGGGGGGGAGTCGATTGCGAGAGAAGGGCAGTGAAGTGTTGAGGCATCTCATTTCTCCCTCCAGCAAACCTTGCTCTCCCCTCAAATATAGTTAAGAGGGGAAAAAAATGAAGTTAAAGGTAGCAGGTGAGGCTCAGTGGCGATGTCAGCTGCAAAATTGCTCCATGCAAGGAGGTTTCTTAAGTCTTTCTGCTAAGGTTAGTGACATCGCAGGCTGATGCCTCGAATCAGGCTGGAACGATCGAGGCATTTTTAGGTCAATAGTGTTGGAAGTCACCAGCAGAAGTAATGATTGTGTCATTTTTATGTGCACAACTTTGAAGGCCGTGAGCATTATTTTTAAATCTTAAAATCTGGTGTGTTTTTTTTTTTTCACAATCCAGGTGATTTTGCCCTTTACACCGGTGTCGATAGTACAACAGAGACTGCTGCTGCTCTCTGACCGTCTGTGTCATGTGACCTCCTCTACCTGCTACACCACCCACAGAAATGTCTGTGTAGGAGACAGACGGCAGGTGAAACACCACTAAATAATGTTAAGCAAAGCGCCTGGTATAAGGCAGGATTACAAGTTTTCTGTAAGTTTGGTCCACCAAGAATTAACGGGAACCACATTAAAATAAATCGACAAAATATAATGGTGATTTGCCATGATGCAAATCACCAGCAGCATAAGAAAGCATTAACAATGAGGCTTGATTTAAGGAAGCCACTGATAAATTTCTGGTGAGAGATCCCCAGCCTCTTAACGATCACCACTTTGTTCCACGATATGCATGTTCTGTACGCCTCAAGGTCAGCAAAAAGCTCCTGACATACAATTGGGAATTGTTGTCTGCTCACCTGTAATATGCACCTGATCTACCTCATGTGATAGCAACCCCTTAACCATAACGACCTGTAAGGTTCAGTATGCTAAAAAGTGCATTTGGACAGTCTATGGTGGCTAGATGATACACCAGTGTCCGTCTGATGTAAGTACATCAATCAGCAAAATGTAATTCAGACAGGAACAATCATAGCATAGGAGGAACAACAACATCTCTGCTTCTATTCAGTCAGATTTGGGGAAACTCTCATGCTTATTCTTGTGCATGCAGTTCTGGTGAATTCTTTGAGTTTTATCCACAACCCTTTGATTCTGCTCTATCAGCTGCATGAAATGAAAGTGCACCCATCCCATGGTCTCTAGAGATCTATGTGGACTGGATCCGTAATGGAAGGTTTGTGGTTGTATGTGCAGTGCAGACCTGTGATCCAACATGAGCTACTGATACGTTTTGTCTTCTTCTGTTGATTTAAACAGGCAGTGGATGAGCCAGTGGGTTATCATCACCTGATATGCGGGGCTGCATATCTCTGACTCTAACAGTATAGCTGACACTAAAACAGGATGAAAACAAGTGTGCACACGTGTTGGCTTTATTATCATCAAGTATGACTTTTGGCTGCTTAGTGATTTGTTCACTTCCACTGTCAGAACAAGAAAGCTAGTTTATACCTGAATTACACAGAAATGAGTTTATATAAGCAACTAAACAGATGAAAAGAGCTTGTGTAGCGGGTGGTGAACATCGCTGTTCGTTCATGCAAGCGTGATCCTGCTTTAGGATGTTCCCATGTAAGAGAAATGAAACACACTTTTGCCAAAATAAAAGTACAACTTAAACAACCTCTTGAAACCAGACTTTAGTAACCGGCTGCACTCTACCGTCTCTGCTTCCCCTCTTATCTCTAGCTCTCATGTGAATGTACTTATGCACAGAAACGGCACAAACCCGGCGCAACAGAAGGGCCCCCGCCAATGCTTTGTTCCCGTGTTGAGTGCCCACAGCAACCGCTTGCATCTGTGTCACAGAGGCTGGACCTGCTGCCACAAGCTGGGGCGGAAGAGGGGATGGAAAAGGGTGGGCCGCAGCGAGTTCAGGGCGATACATGAGTACGGATTAGGGAAGGTGATAGGAAAAGGAGCGAGCGAGGGCGGGGCCGTGTTGAAGAGTTGCTGGCAAAAGTGGTGTACGGGGGTGGGGGGGAGCAATCAAGGAGAGTTGAAAGGGCTTGGAGGGGGCTGGTTCAGCAGGAGGAGGGGGTAGGAGTCAAAGAAGTGAGAGTGGGTAGAGAGGGGATATGGAGCCGAGCCAAGGCCTGGTCGAGCGCAAAGCATACAGTGCAAGAATGTCAACAGACCCCCCCAACCCCTTTCTGGTCCCCTAACAAAAAGAGAAAAAGAAAGAGAAAAAGCTGCAAATAAAAACTACTTCATCGGAAAAAAATAATAAGAAGAAACCATTATGCAGAGCTATTAATGCTATCGCACAAAAACCAGAGGGTTGTTGGGTGATATGAGATGAGCATTTCCTATGTTGTGCTTGAACTGTCTGTCGCTGGCCTCTTTGCAGCAGCTCACTTCCCTCTTCTGAGCCCCTGGACACCCCGGTGTGACACATTGGCCTGATAACTGGCCTACAACCGCTAGCTCACCAGCACACTACTCTACTTCTTCTCTTTTCAGTTGCTGAGCACATGAACTTTTAGAAAAAGCTGAGTACATTCACAATCACGCTCCCGTCACAAAGGAAAGTGAAAACAATAGTGAATGGCACTTTTGACAATACCGTGAAACACATTTTTAATAAACGCAATTAAACGGATTTTTGTCTCCAAAGCAACAGAGCAACAAAAACATCTGCTTTTCAATCTGATCACGGTTCATGTTTACCCGCCGCCCCACGTATCTCACCCTGCCATGGAGTTCCCTGCAGAGTTAGAGCTTAAAGAATAACTTCACTGAGGCAAAAAATGGTACTTGGTTTGGTCAAAGGTTCAGCATACTTGAGTTTTGAACCTGCTCTTCCCCGTATTGCAAAGCCAAAGGCTTTCTTACATCACATAAATAAAACATTCGTTCTGCTACAAACTGTCAGGGTCTGAAAGGTTCTAGTTTGTTTCTCTTGACTTGTTTTCTGACTTCAGACTGTCACCTGTACGTTTTTATCTCCTCATTTCTATAGCTCCTGTTTCTCTTTTTGTCTTGCATAAGTTTTATGTTGCCCAATGCCATTTTTGGATGTTTTGCTGATGTTCAGTTTTTGCTTTAGTTAGTCTCTTGTTGAGCTTTAGCTTTTAGAAATCTCTTTAAATCATAGTTTTGTCTCCAAAAAGGGTAAAAATTGTTGCACGGTTTAACAATCGGTTTCACTCGTGTACAAAAAAATGTAGGTATAAAAGTCCGACTAGTCCGAGGCAAAAATATTCATGGGACTTTTAACGTTTCCTTATTTTATTACACAGTAACCAGAAAAATGCCTGTAAAAATGCTTTTTCTAATAAGCCAACTCAAAGTAGTGCCCAATAGTTAGATGGAAAGAAAATGACAAATTATTTCTTACAAAATAAAAATCTGAAATACTGTGGTGGGTAACTGCATTCACCCCCCTAAATAAAAAGCAGTGAAGCTATGTGGCTTTAGAAGAGACCAAACCTCAAAGAGAGATTGCATCTCTGTGTAATTTAATCTCCAGCTGTTTTCTGAAGGCTTCAGAGGTTTTGCTACAGAACATCAGTGAACAAGCACCTTCATGAAGACAAAGGCACGCAGCAGACAGGTCAGGAATAAAGTTGTGCAGGCAAAGTCATCAACTAATTTAAACACCTCATGGTGGGCCTTTTGATCAATCAGTAACTTTTGCATCTTGGAAGTGTGGCTGAAAAGAAAAGTACAGATTATCGGGCATTAGGTGCCTCAGCTGCTTCTATTCAGCTGAGACAGGGAACCGAGTGGATGGATAATTCATACAGGATCATTGTGGCAGAAACACAGTTAGAGGCAAACACTTGAGATTGGGGTGGAGGTTCTCATTCCCTGTGGTTACACAATAAACTAAATCATAGGGGTTGAAAACAAAAGCACAATACATTTACAGATTTTTATTTGCAGAACATTTCTGAAAATTGTGTATCCATTTGGTTACATTGACATTTGTGGTTGTAATATGACATACTGAAACAGGTTAAGGTGTGTGATTACTTTTTAAAGGCACTACAAGGGGTATTATATCAAGTTTAAAATATGTCTGACTTTAATGTTTTTTCTCTGAGACCCGTCAGAAGCAGCAAGAAGAGACTGAAGAACCTTGCTTTGTTTTAACCTTTCGCTTTAAACCCCGATTATGTAAGAGCAGATATTTCCTGTGACACAACTAATAGGTTTCTTTGCACTTCCACACCGTGGCAGATCAGTGTTTTATATTTCACATTCGCATCAAAGCAATTTGACAGCGACTTGTATGAAATATGTCTCCAGCAGTCAGGGATCGACACGAGAGATCATAATGTGACATGTAAACTTTTCTCCAGGGGTACAGAAAGTGTTCTCGGCATTTGTTTTCACACGTTGAGTACAGTAGTACTCCCCATAATGAGATACGTGACCTTTATGTGAAACTGGCGGAGTTCCCCTTTTATGGCTTTCCAGCCAAAGACAGACAATACCAGGTAAACACCGCTGATGATGTTTGTGACTCTCACCTCTCTGACAATAAGTGTGTTTTCCCGCAGTCAAGATGTACTGACATTGACATAATTTTTTTTCTTCTTTTTTTTGTATAATTCCTGGCACTCTCAGAATGGTCTCATAATTTCCATTTCATAAGCTGCATTTTCCTTGGCAAGAGCAACAAGATAAAGTCTTTCAGATGCATCTGGGAGACTTCTGAACAGGACTCGAGAGAGCAGAATCCCTCCACTTATAAAAACGAAGACTTCTCTATCAGATGACAAGCCCAATGGCATCAAATTGCAGCTTATGTGCACTGCACTGTTAAAAAAAACAGGAGTGAGAGAAGACTTCCCTTTAGGGATAAAACCCCCTTAAAAAATGCACTCAGCTGATGCTTTTACCTCAAAACACTCTATAGACATTTCCTCAGAGAATAGCTGCAGTCCAGAGAGGACAAACTTTCTGCATGAACACAGCTATTAATAGAGAGAACACACTCATCATGTGTTGGGTAATTTAATCCTACAAAGCCTAATCTGTGGACAATTTGGATAAAAAAAAAGAAGTTTGGGGCGTTGTAAAAACAGTAGTTAGGTAAGCAGATGAAACTTTTCTTGACGACTGCCGCAATCTGCTATTTAAACAGACTGAACATTTTGCATAATCACTGGAATAATTTTAAGTAAGGTGTAAAAAAAAACTATGGGTTATTATGTCTGCTCTCATTTTTTTTGCTATGCCTTGATGGCACTGATTTCTAGGTTTCTCTGAGGTCTAACTTTCCACGTTTCAGCACCTGTTGCTGCCTATTCAACTTCAGCTGTTTGGAAACATTTCTGGTCAAGAAAAACATCAGCAGTGGTGGCCTGGAAAAGGTCCACCACCCATTACTCCTTCTGAAATAATGATGGTTTAAAGCTACAAGCAGCATGTTTATTAAGCAAATGACCCCGGATAGCTCCTTACGGTACTCTTCAGCATAGAGCAGGAAAAAGTATAAGTCACTTTACGAGACAAACATCCAGTTTATATACAAAAATATATTCCACACTGCAGTGCTATTGCATGGTCAAGAAAGTAAAAAAAATGCAACAACACACATTCTTCCAGCAGGTCATGCCCTCTATGGACAATCCAGGACGTTGTTGGGTCAAGCGTTGCATCGACTAAATGCATGTCAGAAAATCCCAAGTGTATGAAAAGACTAAGCATTTGTTAAAGCAGGGACATAGCACAAAATAGACCGAGACAGATCCAAAGATGAGCTCAGGGTGTGGATGGCTGAAGGCAGAATGGTGGGAAAAAAAATGAGTATTGATTTTATCGATCCCTCTGTCAGAGTACGCATCAACTTCCATTTCGATAAAGTTCATCCTTGAGAAAACCTCTGACTATTTTCACAGACGTGGTCAAACTTTAGCTTTTTCTGCAAAGTTTTACTGAGGAAAAGTTATAATCGTGACAAAATCCGCCTTGTAGGCCTCGAAGCTCAACTAAACTAATCATCATCTTATACCGGCAGAGAAGTGGTGATACTACAGCAAGCGTGGCAAAAGCCAACAGCAGCAGGACTTTAAATGGCTGGAACGTTTTTATCAGGGCTACAGAGTTTTCTTTATCAAAAGACAGGCCACCAACTAAACAGGTATTATCTTAATCCGCTCTGACTTGAATACTGGCTTACACCAAAAACTGTTACAGTTTTATTGACACTGAGACAAACTAATTTCTTTGAACTTGATTTTCTAGAAAATACCTGGATTTTTTAAAAACATTTTCTAGACAGACTACCAGATATGTAAGCAAACACGTGATGCTTCACACATCTTCAACATAGAGCCGTAAAGCTCTTCCTTCAGTCAAATAGAGCATCTCGTCCAACACAGAACTGGTGTAACATGAGGAATAAGATGGAGTGCCGTTGTTTACTTATCTCTTCAGAACGACGCAATGGGGGTAACTTTCAATAAAAAAAGAAAAAGCTATTGCAAAAAAATCTTATAACAAAGTGATGAATTGTGTTTGAAAAGGATAGACGAGATTTGAGCCACAGAGCTCTGAGAATCTGAGAACAAAGCAGTTCCATTTATAGAGCTGATACTCATGTAAATACACAGATAACACACAAAACACACACACACACAAGACACACTTAAACAACAGTAAGGCCCACGGAAGTTCCCATATTCTGGTGGATTGCCCTTGGGCCTGTGCTATTTCTGCCGGGGGCAGGGGGATCCTGTGTCAGTAATCCTGTCAGGATGAGGGGGATGAGGTCGCCGGATGCAGCTCAAGTCCACTGCCTTCATCCTCGTAACACAAATGCACAAACACACACAGAGAGAACAATATTAAGGAACCTGTCGCCGAGTAATGTGTACAACGCATTACCTGAGACAGTTTTTCAGACGACAAGAACAAAAGAAACGAAAAAAAAAACTTTTGTGGTGTGGTTTTATTTTTTTTTTCCTTTCCACTTGAAAAATGGGTTCTTCTTTTCCCCGTCTTTCTGACATTGTGAAAGGTCCCCACCTCCACCATTACAATCTTCTGCTTCTTGTGAAACTGTGGGAAATGAAGAAGCTGTTTATTCTGAGAGGAAACACTCAAAGCGAAAAGAAGAGTCGGTCACTGTCTGGTTTGTCTGTCTCCGTCTGTGTGTCAAACGCACTTCTTACAAAGCTGACTTCCTGAGCTGCTGCTCCGTTCTACAATCTGGCACAAACATGCACACGCACACAAACGCAGACACACGCACGCACTCGCTTGCAAACCTTGTGACCTCTTCCTGCACCCACGATGAACCATATTTATCCAAGATTCGGAGACAGACTCACGCATTCACACTAACATCTCCCCTCTGTATTGCAGTGCTGCCCATGAAAGAAGAATATGGATGCCCATTCAACACAAACAGCCACCCACACACACCTACCGCGCACACACTCGAACCGCGCGCAAACGCACACGCACGTACACTCCTCCACAGTGCTCCAGAGAGAGGTAAACAGAAGAGTCTGACATCCTCTTGCATCATGTGCCTCAAATGCAGCAGAGAAGCAGCTAAACAAGCTGTGACTGTGACAGCTCTAAAGTGAGGTGGCTTTACTCGAGCGAGCCCCGGCTTCCGAGTCAAAGCAATTTGCGACACCGTTCCAGATGGTCTATGGTCAATTGGCTACAATTTTGATGTAAGCACGAGAAAGAATGAGTTAAATGTTTAGCATGGTTACAGTTGGAAAAAAAAGCACAATTGGATGCAACTAAACACTTCATAGAGAGACAATTTAGTGAAAGGGCCACTTGCATAGTCTGGTCACCTCTAAGAAACACAACACACACACATGCACACACACACACACACACACACACACACACACATGCACACTGACCTCATCTCAGTAAATGCTATAGAGTTAGAGGCTGTGTGTCTAAAAAAGCCTCTGACACAAAAACCTCACTCCTAAAAAAAGGAAGAGGACGCAGGGACATATACACCAAGTCCTAAGATCTAGATCTTTTGCCACCAGATCTTACAATAATAAAATGTCAATAGTTGTAAATCAAAGTCTCTCTTTATCACCTTGCTCTCAGCATATGTCTCTTTAAGTGTTTGTAAGTTTTTGTTATAAACTCCAGGTGTTCCTTAAGCTTGACTTCTTGTTTCTGTATCTGAGACTCTTATTTCTAACTAGCAAAGGAGGAAGTTCTAGAGTTGCCCGGTTGTGCTTACGGCTAATAAAGACTTCTTGCCTCGAAACACTTCATTACAAATGAAGAAAGGAAAGATTTATAAGTACAGTTGTATCATTTCTAAACTTTCAATCTCAGTTTTTGTAAGGTTTTCATATATATTTTTTATGCCTTTTTGTGCTATAAAGAGGTTATATGTCATGTATGTGTGACAGCCATGCTACCTGCAATAAGTGCTATAATTGCTAGCATTTATTAGTACAATTAGCATGGCAAGGTTTACAATAACAACTCTAGCATGTTCAATGACAGCCAGAGGTTGAAAACTCAAAAACCATAAAAGAGGAACTATGACAGACTACGTTAAGCATTCCTGTTATCGACTAAAAAAATAAAGTCTTGCTCTCTCTCTCTCTGTCTCTAATTTAGCCTGAATGACAAGTAAACATGCGTCAACATGTGGAAAATATTGTCCTTTCAAATAGCTCCTTACACCTTTTGTGTTTACTCTGAATTAAACTTTGACACCTAACTGAAACTTCAATTAGCTCACTTTAAGTCTTGTTACCATGACGTGATTGTGCCACGGTGTGGTGTTTTCACTAATCAGAGAAAGTTCACAAGTTTCTGACTGGTTGTAAAGCTAAAAATATTCCCATTTGACTTGCTGCCCCATTGACACAGTGACTTGCTAATTGCTAGCTACTACCAATGCTGAAGACATCTGCCTCAAAGCTTCCTATCAGTGCTAGACTGAAGGATTGTTTAGTCGCTACTTAGACAGATCAAACCTGAAGTAGATTACTTTTAGCTACTCAGGTTTTAAAATACTGCTTCAACCTATGTGCATTACTTTTTTCCATAAAAAGTAATGCAGAAATATTGTCCGATCTTATAAAATGAATGCACGGATAAACTCCTATTAAAGCCATGTAAAAGTAATGATATATGTAGAGAACCTGGTTGTGCCATTTTTCAGAAAGATACTCTATTCCTCTTTCATCTTTATAATGATGTTTTCAGACTACTGAGGTAAGCTGTGCACAAGAGACAGGGAGAAAAAGGTTAGTTGCAGTGGATCAATAAGAAATGCACTCAGTGACTCAGTACGAGTCTTTTATTTACCCTCAGTTCACAGGTCCCCAACCGAGGTGACTGCAGTGCAGTACTTAATAGTCTCGAACTTATACAGCAGCATCGTAGGTAGAACTCTATATAATGTACTAATACTGATTTAAAAAAAAAAAAACATAAACCCAAGTTGGAAAAACACCAAAACCAAAGCAGTATTAAATATTGACAGAGCATTTTATGATGCAAATACAGCTGCATCTTTAGTAACCTCCCTGCAGACCACCCCCCATCACCCCCACCTCCATAGTAGGGCATGTCTGTTGCCCTACTAGAGGATTCTTAGAGCAGGTTTTAGTCTTTTATTCCCCTCAGGCTCTGATCCTGTATGTGTGCTTTCTTGCTCTCCACCGTCCACGGCTGACTGCAACCCCCCACCCCCCACCCCCCTGAACATACGTTTCACGCTTATATAGAACTCACAATACCTGGTCGTCTGCATGCATCACAGCACATGTGCATCCAAAAGCACTCTCAAAGATCGACCTAGATGTTCTACATTAACTGTACAATGCAGGCGTGAGCAGACACCAATACCCTGACTCATCTACGGCATCTCTTGTGAACAACTCACAGAGGAAAAAAAAAATCAACTCTTTTATTTCCCTCTTTCCTTTATCTTTTTTCTCTCTCTCTCTCTCTCTCTCACTTGGTATCTCTGGTGATATAAACAGTGGTGAACGTGAAGGCGCACAGCAAGCTCAGGGGCGTTTTAGAGTTCAACAGCCTCGCAGACTCCTCTAGATGCAGCATCATATCCTATCCTATCTAACCTTAGTTTGTGCTGACACAACCGAATCCATTCCAACATGCTGCACATGGAAATGGACAATAATGAACCAACCAAAACATTCCAACACACTGACACTTATTGCACTGAGTGTATGCAGTTATTTTCGCTCAGCAAGTTTTTCCCTTCAGTTTGACCCGTGCCAGGGCTCCAAAGCCACTCCACGAAAGCCAGCAGCTACGTTTACCTCCATTACTCATCCGCTCACGC
This sequence comes from Poecilia latipinna, assembly GCF_001443285.1. NCBI lineage: Eukaryota > Metazoa > Chordata > Actinopteri > Cyprinodontiformes > Poeciliidae > Poecilia > Poecilia latipinna. Next base: position 718,807 of record NW_015112676.1, on the reverse strand, counting down.
CTTCAGTTCGATTATTTTCTCTCTCTCTCTTTTCAAGCCAGCGCTGTAGCACGTTGATACCAGGTTGAAAAAAGGTGCGAGATGGACGACGTTGCTCATAGTCTGCACCTACGTTTGCCTCCGCTGCTACAAGTCAAAGACCTAGTGGAAATCTCTAGTGCATCGTTTCATCTGACCTGCAGTAACCTAAAACTAAAGGCAAACTGCGCTTCCTCCTTACGCAGGTCTGCAAAAGCCATCTGCACCGAGGCTAAAGAGAGGAAGCTCCCCAAAGGTTCTGTTAGGGGAAGCTGTTTTAGTAAAACGATCCACAACACTGGAAATACTGAGGTTCGCCGGTCTTCCACAACCTTCTTCTTCTTCCTTGGCTTTCTGTCTTTTTTCCTTCCGTTTGTTATCCAGCCATATTTGGTCAAAATAAAACTCCACACCATGTACAAGGAGGAAATGCCGATAGACGGCCCTTCTGTTGGCATACCTTTCCATCTGAGCCATGAAAACATGTCAAGCAACTTTAAATCAGAGTCTAGGGGCAAGATCTCTGCAAAGTGAGTCACTTCCTGTAAGACCTGAGAGTGCAGCCCTGGAGAAGGTGTCGTAATGAAAACAAAAAGAATAAATGCATCAATGTTTTGGGATTATAGATAGGTAGACAGACAGACAGATTTTTTTTTACACATTTTCTCTACTATTTGACATCACTTGCTGTTGCGCAACACCTTCTGCACTTTGTCTCTGTATCTCGCAGCTCCAGAACATTGTGGACAGCCTTAACTCAATTTGGTAAACAAACGTGGACTGGAGACCCAGGTCAAAGGTTGTATCCACAAGAGAAAACACCGAGGGAGGGAACACTTTGTCTTTTTCTGACATGATGAAATAACAGCTCAGGGACTTCCAATTTGCAAGGCGCAAACAATGTTAAATCTTACTGTACGCTGTGGAAATGTAAAATAAGCACAGGTAAATTGATTATCATTTCATATGCAACTGAATAAAGCGGAGACATCCTCTCCATCTGTGTTATAGTTTTATTCAGGAGACCCTGGCCTCCCAGCATCAGGCCAGATTCAACCGATGCTGGGAGGATTATTGAATATTTTACGATTTTATCAACACTTTGTATGAACAGTAATGAAGCTTTATTGATGTTTGTGCTAAATCTGTCATCTGTCATATTTGAATGATGTCTGTATGGTGTGTGTTGTTAATACTTCTTCTAAACGGGTCCCTAAACTGTAAACAATAAGCCCTCACTCGTTTTATTTCACTCCACGTTCTTCTTTCCTCTTGTCTTATAGTTAGACATGAATCCAGCCGTGTACTGTAGTACACTGCACTCTATCTGTAGTCAATGCAGATACGCCCCATAAGACCCCCTTGGATCAATGAGCAGTCACTCAATATGTCAGTAGTTAACCCAGATGATTAGGGGGTAATTCGGGGAATTCAATCCCCATGAATATGAATTGGCCCCTATATGTTGTTGGCACGAACAAACCACAGCATCTTCCTTGAAAGATTCAGTCAGCAGGAGCTCAACTTGCGTTTTGTGAACTGCGACAAACAGAGGATGCCTTCAGTGAAGGAATCTCGCCCAGTAATTAAACATCCAAGGCAGAGCAGAGTTGATGGACTGATAAAGACTATCTGTTAGATTGGCTTTTACAACTGGCACACACACACACACACACACACACACACACACACACACACACACACACACACCTGTACAGATCTCTATCATATGTCCTTGGACAGCTAGCTAGTTGCGGCTGTGGGAAAAAACTATAAACATGTGCGAGCCATCATGCTGTTGACTGAAATAAGTGTATTTGTTCACATATATCCGTAAGGTGAAAACTATTGCAACATGGGTTTAGGCAATAATATAAAGTCTGGAAACGTTGCCATGTGCCTTAAAGATGAAACATGTGTAAACTGTTGGCAGGGTTTCTAAAAGACACTATAAATATCCTGACACGTTAGCACACAACAAAATTGTTCATGGTTTTATATTCAAAATATATTTCCTTGATATAAAATGTGTATATGACTCTTGGGAGCACTTACGCAATTCATTAACTAGCGCTTCTTTCAAGCACCATCATCTACAGCAAGTTATCAAGTTAATTGAGTGTATTAATGTTACTGCTAACTTTGGACCAATTGCTGCGTAGACACAGCAGAAAGGATGCTCAGACCTGCTATCAAGGAAGTCAAACTGAAAGTAATTACACTCGTGAACACAACCTCATATTTTACATGTTCACGTCAATTTGGTTGTAATTAAGACAAACCCCCGTTTATGTATGAATGATTCCAATTTGAATCTGGTTTAACCTTCTTCCTATAAATCAACAGTTTAGGTTGTAATTATTCCAAATGTTTTGCTGATCAAGGATTCCACTATTAGTGAACAGTTCATATCTATGCAAACCCCTGTCGATCCAAAAAAATAAATTCTCATGTCAGCGCGCAGATGCCCTCTGCAAACAGCTACAGTAGCATTGTGATCTTGTAAAGCTTCAAATCCTACACCAACACATAGATTTTTAATTGAAATTTGGTGAACACGTTTAATTGAATCTACTGATATGAAAATGACAGGAACAAGTAACGGTGTGGCAAACCGTTTGACTCAGGAAACCGATATCCTTAAAGAATAATGTGATGAAAGTAATAGATGAGAGCTTCACAGAGAGGTTTTTTTAAAGGCAGTTTCTGTTTAGTGAATTGCAGTTCCTAACATTATTTTCTTTTCAAATAAACTCATTATTGAATACATACAACTTATCTGAAACAGTTCTGGGCTGTTTTTGTTGCTTGCAGCTGTCACACTAGAGTCAGATGAAACTTATGCCTGTGCAAATACTGCTAATTGATAGCTGAGTTAATGGCTCAGCCTTCTGAGAAACAATTATTATAAGCTAAACAGTTTTCGTCTTTACCACAGCAGATGTGCCAGTGATGTTCTCAGCCTTGAAAGCTGTCCAGCTTTGTCGCCTCAGAATGAAAGAATCCTTTGAATAAACAGAAGAACTCTATTGGAGACTTGATTTGTCTGAAACACCGTTCAATCGGCCAATTTTTACTTGACAGGCTATGACGGGTGGTTGATTTATTGTTGTTTTTGTTTTTTTCTCAATACTTCAACGCTAGCAGTTAAAACAATGCGATAATAATACCAAAAAGGAAGTCCATTCCTTTTCATGTTTTTGAAAACATAAAAAAAAAAGACTTCATGAATCTCAAACTTTGATTTTGTGTTTTTAGAAGAATTTAACCAAAGATTTTTATCTAGAGTTGATCAGATGAAGCATAGTTTATTGCCTGTTGGAAGCGCAGAGACCGACACCAACTTTTGCTGCATTTGTTAGTCCGCTGCTAAATTATTACTGTGGTCATGCATAGAGATGCAGAGACTGATTTTCAGCTTGAGCTGCCCGGATCAGTGACCCACTGTTCAGAATTTGTTTGTGACCAGTGAATGCACCGTAGAGGCACTACCAGGTCACAGTGACAGCAACGCTAATTGCTGCAAAAGTGTTTTCGGCAAAAACAAAAGACTCAACTGTAGCTATTTTTAGCATTTGTGCTTATCACTTGTATCTTGACTGTTGATGTGTAAATGTTAATTTTTTTTAAGAATAGGTACTTAAAACATGGCCAGAGACTATTTAAAACTGATGGAATCTTGTCCATGTGGTGGATGAAGACTGATGAAAGGTTTGCGAGCAAAAGCTTTTTATCATAACTCATGGAAACTGTCTCCTATCTTATTTCAAAATAAGAGTCTAAAACTTAGATGCAGGGTGTCAAGCTTAACACCCTCACCTTCATACATTGGTCTCATAATACTAGCTCGCACTTGTTCCACCTGACAAAGTCACACGCTGACAGCAGGGCTTTACGGGACGGACTTTGCTTTGATGAGACATATCGTGCCCGTGCCATGAGATCTTGGTAGAAACCCCCAGTTACAACTGGAAACCAGTACGTTTGGTCTTTAGACCCATCATTAAACACTAAATTCCCATATCTACTTTTGAGTTTAACGAGGGACGTATTCTTTGTCGCAACTACTTCATGTTGAGTTGGAATCAACACTAAAACATCCAAAAAGGACTCTGCAGGGCATTTATTAAATTTTATGAGTTTTTTTTTTTTTTTATCGCTCAAATAAAACTAGGTTTATGTCGAGAAGACTTGCTAAGATTGGATGTGTGTGTTATTAAAGTTGATAAAAAAGAAAATTTAAATTGGCATGTCAAACCTCAAAACCAGAGGTCCTTGTTGACGAGGCATGAGTTGGTTTCCGGGTATCAAATTGTTAGTTTCACAACCACCAACATTTCCTACTGCTTGAAGTCCTTTTTTTGTAGATTATCAGGGAAAGTACACAAAAAAATATGGGAGCTTACAAGAGGTGTGGAGTAACACAGCATTCATCTACCACGTGCCACTGTGCACTGCTGGTCAGCTGGCTGACAGATTTTCTCGAAAAAGACCAATTTCTTGAGGTTAGTACCAACATACTGTTAAACCAATACAGCAATGTTATTATACCATGAGAATCTTGTGGCTTAGCGTTTTGCTGGGTGGGACAATTCTTTACTATGATAATCCTTTGACAAGAAAAACTGGTCAGTGTTGCACCAACTTGTAATAAATGATGTTGACAGCTGACAATTTAATATTTCTCCTATGTATCTTTATCACTACGGCATAACAAACAAACAGAAGTAAACTCTTGCTGATGTGACCATCAGCAGTTCAAAATATTGGAGCAATGCATGAATTCTCTAACTTCTTAGCGATGATATCAGCATGTTTATTCATGCGCAAGAAGACGGCCCCTTTGTGAATGGGTTCAAGTGAGACTTTAAATGGGCGCTAATCTCCCTCCCTGAACATCCAAGAGCTACGGGGGGTCTGATCAACTCCCGCACACACACACACACACGCTCCCCTGCTGTGGAGATAGAACAGATATATATCTCTCACTAAGCGTACGGGGAAAATTTACTCAGACTCTTGAATCGACCGGGAACATTTATGGGTATTCGACACCGGCAGATGGAAGATTTTAGCCTCCACTGAAAACACACACACACAGACATGCACAGTGCATTGACAAATTGACTTTCTATGAATGCAAGAACAGTGGAGCACAAACACCCGACAGCTGACGCGCAGATAAAGACAAGTCGGGGCCTCTCCGCATCGCGTGGGTAAAGTCACAGAGGTCAGAGCTTAGTTTCCACATCAAACCCAGGAGCAGAGGCCAGAGTCTCGGCCCCCTCCAACCTTCCTCTCTCCTACCCACCCACTCTCCTCTGCCCACCCACCCCCTTCACACAAACACACACAACCCACACTCTCCTCCACCTCCTCCTCTCCCTCCTCCCTCTCTGGATGTACAAATGCCTTTGCTGTCAGCTCTGCCCTGGACCCCTGTAATTGAAAATAACAGCTAAGGGCCAGCCCACGGCCACTCTCCCCTGCCCGGTGGCTCTCTGCCGTGGTGACAGCCACCCATCAATACCAATGACTATTGCCCTGGAAGTGAGAGCGCCGCCGATGACATCCAAGACACCACCCCTGCAACACTCCCCCACACACACTAATACATGCACACGCACACACACACGCACACACACACACACGCGTCCTTCCTCTGCTACCCGAGCCGTCTAATGTTTAACCCGTTGCTAACATTTTGGGTTGGTTGGAGTTCAGGCAAACAAGCCGGGTCTCTCGCACACCCAGAGAAATTGCACACTCAGGCATAAACAACTTTAAGAGATGCAAACAACAGCAGTAAACTTTTTTTTTGCGCTCCCATCGAGACACTGAGCCAGTGTTACTGTACTACAGTGGAGCACCGCTGAGCTGATCCGGACTCAAGACAAGCAGGAGAGCTAAACCACAACTAGCCCCGGCGCAGCTGAAGTCCGGATGCTGCTCTTGTTCACTCTCGAGTGCAATCACTTTTCTGTTTCCTCTGCTCATGACAGCCTACGAACACACACTGACAATGGAGGTTTCATGCCCAGTGACCATCACTCGGGCGGTGTGTGGGGGGGGGGGTGTCTTGTTTCCCCCGACCCCAACACTGACGGACACCAAACACAATGCCATAGGTGATCTGAGATGTCATCCGTTTTGACAGAGCAATGACAGCTGAGCGAGGTGCGCTGAGCTCACAACCACAAAGCACAACAACGTGACGAATGAAACAACACACACGCTGACGGAGACGGGCACTGTGAGCAGAGGACGAGAAAAACGCACATACCTTGTCAAAAGCTGCAGAGCCGTGGAGACTAGGAGACTGTTTTCCTTTCCACAGTCCTCTCTGTCTCGTCTCCTCCTCTCCCTTTCCTCTTCTCTCCTCTCACTCTGCGTGAATGTGCGGAGTGTTAGTGTGTGTGCGTGTAGATGTGTGAGTGTGTGTGAGAGCGGCTCCCTCCCCTTCCCTTCTGCCTCTCAGCTGCTCGGCTCGGGCAGTTCTCAGGAAATGAATGGGAGCGCACAGAGAACTGTTGTACTTGCAAATGACTTACCCCGAGTCACATGATCCGCTAAATGTAGGGTGGGCCGGTGGGTGGAGGCTTCATAAGCGAAAAGGGAAGACAATATACTCTAAGCTTTAACAGCGTGCATCGAATTACATGGGGCCCCTCCGGGGAGGTTTCCGACGTGTCCGTTCTCAGCCAGCCCGGACTCCCTCAGTGCGCCCCGGGCTGCGCCGCTGCACCTCCCCGTTTAAAGGGGACGGAGAGGAAGGGGAAGCAAATACACTCAAGTTATTACCGTAACTGTTTGGCTGCTCTTCTTAAACTTTCTGAAGATGATTTGTAATGCCTGTGCTATAGTAACAATGAATTAACAGTAACTTTGATGTATGAATATATTTTTCAAATACAATAATCTGATGTCATAATAATTTGTCACCTTAAAAGTTCCGTTATTTTGCATTAACATTCATTTAAAATTCCCTGTTCCTACCACTCCGCCCAAAAAAAAACTATATTAAGATTATTTACAACAATAAAGAATCTTTAAGGGGGGGGGAAAAACACCTGTTTGTCATATGGTTAACTGCATTTGTTTACATTTTTAGCTAGAATTGATTTCAAGCAAGTTTGTATATTCAGTGCTTTATAAACTTTTCACCTGTTCAAAAGTTTTGAACAGGTGAAAAGAAACTCCCACTGTAAGGGTCAACTCAAACCTGACAGACATAGGGCTATTTTCAATGTAAACAAATATTTCCTTAATTATGTTCATTATTTACATAATAAATGCAACTGAATATGTAGAAAACTCTTTTTCAGTAAAGTTCAGAGAAAGGAGCACGTCATTTCAACACATAACTTAAAGTTCTCAAGTTTCAAGGAGAAAAAAAATCAACTAGAGAGGCCCTTACATGGAAACCGTTAGCGAAATATACCTGATTAAATTTAACGTCTACATGCCATCTATCTATCTATCTATCTATCTATCTATCTATCTATCTCACGCTAGCTAGCTAGCTAGCTAGAACTATAATACAGTTTTTCTTACTCGCTTTGGTGCATTTTTCATGCTACTGTAGACATTTGCTACAGCTAGTGCATTTCTCGTAACAATTAGCTTAACCCGCAAAAGTGTGGCACGTGCTCAAAATCAAAAGTTAATTCTTCACCCATTCATTTCAATGAATGCGTGATTGTCATCTGAATGAAAAGATGACAACTGTTTATGAACAAGACAGTCAAATTACTCTGTCATGTTTTCGTAATGACAGTTCACTCTTAAAGTGTTTTTCAATGCCAAAAAAGTCCGAGCCAGTGCTAATTTTGCACAGTCATTTGAAAACATATCAACAACAAACATTAAAAAAAGAGACACCCTTCGGGTAAAAATGTGCACAACTGTGAATAAAATCATTGGTGAAAGCTGAGATTTACTTGCAGTTTTTTCTTGATTGCTTCGATGCAGCTGTCCACGTTTCCAAGACCGTTAACAGAGGCCTAAAGCGTGGTCAAAGTGACACATTTTGTTCGGTAAAGGCACTAACAGTGCCAAAACATTTTTTCAAAAAAAATCTAAAACAAAAGCAAATGTTGGCTTCAAACAGCACACCTGGCAACCGGTATGAACTCTTCCAATCAATCATTACATAATGGACAACGAAACACTTGCTTATCAGTCAGTGTAGCCCAGGGGTCTTCAAAGTGTGGGAGAGATTACTCACCGTCGATTTTGTCTCCGGCTTGAGGCTGGGTGAAGCTGACTAAATATTCGCAGTTACGTTTTCTGGTTTATTTTTTTTTTAACTCGATGCCCTGCAGAGCTGCAGCAACCCCCACGGGGGGAGAACACTTCCCACACTTTGAAAAGCCCTCGTCTATCACATTACGTCGCGTTCCTGCGAGTAGCATTTAAATTTTATTGATTGTATGACTTTTTTTTTTTAAATTGTGAATGAAAACGGAGATGTTGTAAATATTACAGAAAATACCGTAAATGTAAACCAAAAATTAAAATCAGAAAGAAAGCAAAGCAAACAAACAAACAAACAAAAAAAATTACAGTGAAAGGAATTCCCGCCACTGAGTCTTGTTTGCTTTGGATCCATGCTGGTAAAGAGCAACATATGCAATGCAACTTAGTGGATCCCAGTTAAAGCAATGGAGAAAAAGTGTACATGGAATGATAATGATAATTCGGCACTGGCTGTATTTCATTTTGATTGACACAACATAAGTAAATGACAATGTTAGGAAACTGCAGGGAATTTTATGAAAGCAAGCGATGCGTGTCCAAAAGATTAATTTGCTGGAAGAGAAAGAGAAACTGCTACTATTATGAGCACAAAGGACTAATCGTTGAGGGGGTTGAACGCACAGTAATGAGAATTTAAATTCTGCAACAAAGCGGTTGGAAAAAGTTGTAATTTGATTCAGGTACGTTGGAGAAGGGATGCATGAATACTGCTCTTGAAGGCTGAACTTTAGACACCTCTGAGGTAAACCAATAAACAAAGTACAGAGCACAGGTAAGAAACATAAATCCCCAAACCATAAAACACAAAACACTTCCAAAATCAAAATAACCCACAGATCACTACACTTTTCTAAAAATACACTTTGTTTCAAGAAAATTTTCACAAGTAACCCTCCGAACACCTGACAACGTTTTTATTCTTATTCTAATCAGTTGAGTCTTTCCTTCATTTACTTCCTTTAAAAACTTCACACATCCAGTCACAGGAGATGCTCATCCATCAATGATAATTTTACAATGTGCCCAATTCATGTGTTTTCTGTTTTTATTTTATTTTATTTTTATTTTATTTTATTTTTATTTTTTTGTGTGTAATTGCCATTCTAAAGCAACACTTCCTTGTTGGATCGAAGCTGTGACTGTTCCCCAGTCAGCAAAACTAGAAAACAAAAAGGGGACGTTTTAGCTACACTTGCGAACTAAGTCCTTTTGCTGAAAATAGTGCAGACACAAGCTTTTAATATGTGGCTTTTGCCATTAGTCCAGCAGGATATTTATCCTGCTAGACTAAATGCTATTTAGTCTAGACTAAATGCTATTTAGTCTAGCAGGCCTCAACATGGTAAACTTTCTTACTGCAGCTATGATTTCAATCCATTCAAAACCATCTCCAATGAGAAGCAAAACCAAGGGAGCATGGTGTGACACCTATCCATAAGAAATAAGGGGCTGCTTTCAGCTGGAACATAATTAAACTGCATGAGACTTCATGTCCAAAACCTCTGATTTCCAAGGTAAATGAAACTTACAATAAAAAAAAAACAAAAGTAATATTTCAAAGAAAACGTAGCTATTTCTATGGTTTAATAAGCATTATTATTTTTATTTTATTTGACAGAAAATAAAAAAAACAAAGAAAATCTTCACACTTATTTGTACGTTACAAAAAAACAATGTTAAACATTGGTACATCTTGTTAATTTTTTATCTTTTTGATTAAGAAACTGCCCCAGATAAGCTTTCAGTCAGTGATAGATTACTTGTCCTGTCAAAGTTCGTGGTTCTTGTAACAAACTCAAGAAGAAGAAGAAGAAAAAAAATCTCACCACATGCTATTTATGTATGCAATGCTGGACCGTTTTTGAACCAGTTTCCCTAATTTTACTTGTCTCACTGGAGTTGCAGTTTCTGCTCCTGCAATCAAATGGCACATTTCTGCCTGCTGTGTGTAACTGCCTGCATGATCAAAAACACCCAGGAATATTTCCCACATAATGACAGTTTCGAAATTTTCTTCTGTGAAATCCCTGAGCTGCAGTTCCGTTGTCAGTTTTCCTCCTGGTGTTGCCGGCCTTAATGAAAGGCTTCTCTGTGGTATGTGGGACCGAAGCCTCCGAAGCTCAGACCCACTCCCCTGGGAGCTCTAATTAAGGTAAAGGAAGCAGGACTTATCTGCATGGCTGATGGCGCTCGTACCACTTTAAATTGGTGCTAGCCTTAGTCTGGATGGAATTTAAGGAGTCAGTTATGATAGCGAGAGCGACAAAGCACAAAAAAATAACCAAAACTGTCCAAATAGTGCAGTAGAGTGTCCTCTTCTTCACCTGAAATGCTACAAGTTTTTTATTTGCAATCAGTACAGGATGAAATCACAGTATGAATGTGAGAGGATGGAAAGGGCTGTATAATAAAGTTGGGATTTTTACAGGTACTACATTGCCCACACAACAATTTTCATCTTTTTTGTGATCTGACGATGAGCTGCTTTCAGTTTACTGACAACATCCACCTGATTAAAAATAAATTAAATCAATATATTTAATAGTGCCATGGCGCTTTGCAACCTGACAATGTTCAGTGGGCCTTTGGAAGAGAAAAAGGCCCACAGCATCACAGTTCCCCCTCTGTGCTACACCTCAAGTCCATACATAAAAATGGACATGATGGGCTTTTTCATCCATTACCTTACACTACACTGGAGTTCTCCATCTCATCTACCCAAAGCACGTAAAGGTCCTTGTAGGATTTAATAAACTCCACACAGTTAATTGTAAAGGTTATTTAATTTGCTTTTGAGAGCAATACAATATTTTGGTTTGAACTCAGTTAAATGGAGTCAGCCATATTATAAAGCATAACAATATCTCTGCATGCTTGCCTTCCTCTCATATTGCAAAAGTGTCCATACTATTTCAATACTTAAAAATAGAAATAAAATGGTTATTCTTTAAAATAAATAGTAAGACACACATTTTTCTTTTCACTTTTTACCAGTAAATGTGGCAAGAGAAGTTCATAAACCCCAGACAGTGGTTTTACGGGTGAAATTTATGCAGCAGCTTATTTGTATCAACATTTGCACCTCAGGGATCTACAGGATAAAAGCAAATGAAACAATGTCAGCTCCTGGACATCCCAGCATCAACACACACCCAACCTGAAATGAAACACAGATATAGTGCACATGTAGATATTTCTGCCACTCTTTGCTGATCCGTGAACCTGAATGTCAAACAAGCAAGCAAGCAAGCAAACAAACAAACAAACAAACAAACAAACAAACAAACAAACAAGCAAGGCACAGAGACACATCTCACACTCCAGCAGGCACAGACACACGTAAATCCAAACAGGTGTGTCAAAAATAAAAATAGCAACAAAGATTGAATGAAAAAACAAACTTCACCATCAATAAGAATAATAATAATAAAAAACACACACAAATACATAAAAAAACAACAATATATAGATGGCCCAGGAGCATATAAAAATAATTACAAAAATAAATAGGTAAATAAAATGATATTGTTCTACCAAATTTGCCAATAAATCCACTTAATGCACAGTCAGAATTGTGCTAAAGGCTTGTAGGGGGCTCCAAAAAGTATGTTGATTTGCAAAAAATACCTCATGCTTATTAGAGTCATACATAGTGTCAACATGTGACGAAGCAACACTTTCTGTGGCCTGGTTGATTTAACCAAACCAGTAGATAGAAACACACATAATTTTCTTTTTTTTTTTTTTTTTTTTTTTTTTTTTGCAGCATTTTAAAAATTTGTTCAAATGTGCAAGATATTTGGACTAATGGAGACATTAACTCAGTAAGGAACAGTGTGATCTGTTATCTGGTGACACACAAGTACATTAAACTTGTGGTAAATAAATGGTGTGACCCTAATCTGAGCTGGGGAGAAGCATGAAGATATCGAATAAAAGGTGGAAGGAAATGGAGCCTTGAGGAACACCACATTTAATCCTTGTTTGTTTAGATCTATAATTAACACAAATCCTAACCTCTGTGTAAGGCTTGTAATTATTACTGCATAATGACGAGCATTAAGCTTCATAACTGCTTTAAAGAACCTGGTGCAAAAGAATGATCAATTCCAGATTATTGTGACCTTACATATAAACCTCAGAGAAATATTCAAACTAGGGTGATGAGAGAGCTGGCTGTAAAGACTGAGTGTGTGATCAAATGCTAATGTAACATCAGTTTCATGGATGATCTCTGTAATGACAATTTGAGGAGCTCTTTTAAATAAAGTCCGGGGGTATACTGAAGGGAAGGAGGCAAAGTCGAGTAAAAACGGATGCTTCAAGATGGAAGAAGGAAGATTGTCAACTGGAGAACGAGATGGGGGTGGGCATGACGATGAGGGAAAGCGGGAGAAGATGATAAGAAATGGTCTCACGGACAAAGGGGGAAGGATCACAGTGAAGATGGAGAAAGCAAGGAAGGTATCTGTGAAGGGGTCAGGTGCAGAAAACTGCACTCCAGCCTGTCGCCGGGATTATTCAACACCTGACAAGCGAGCACATCTCCCAGGCAGGTTGCAAATGTGCCACCCTTGGGTGGGAGTAGTTCAAAGAAGGCGTGGGTGCCTGGGAGATGGTTTGTTGGAGCAGCATAATAGGCTGTAAGACATCATGAAGAGCTTTATGATTACACCCCTCTCCCTTGCATCATCTGACCCAATCTCATCAAATTATTGTAACACCATTCATCATTTAGTCACACGCTGCGAAATCTATGCTGAGGAGGCGAGCATCTCACTGCTGCAAAGGAAGCTGGGAATTAATGTGAGTGTGTGTTGCCCAATGCAGAAAACACTTCTTCCCCCCGGCCCCCTCTGGGGATTCTGCTTCAAATAACACATTTTGCGTCCTTCTTTTAGTCTTTTCGTATAGGTTCTTTTCCATTTCAGTGATAGGTCAACTAAATCATGATTCACTTTGAAATGTTTTCTTCCAGGCTTCCAGTGGAGTCGTGAAGTGCATCTGACAGAACATGAATGGAACGCACAAGAAGTGGCCATGAAAGAACTCAAAGTAGAAGAATTAACTCGGAGCCTTGAAATTTGGATGAACAAGAACGTATTATTACATGTTTGAATTTTCAGGGGGGAAAAAAAGGCACTTTGTAGGCAATCAAGTGCTCAACCCTGGAGCTTTTCTTTATGCCCAACAACCTTGCTATTCTCAGATTGTGAACAGCAACACAAGATGAAAAACTTCTTGTCTCACCTTTAAAAGTCAAGGTTTTTCTATTTACTCTTGGTTAGAATTGACTTCCAGCTACTAGATGCGAAACACAATCACTTCCTCCAACAAAAAGCTTTGCAAATTGCAAAACGCAGCAACAGTGCACAGTTAATTGCATTAAGTTATTAATTTCCCACTAATCCCTCATGCTTAACATGCATATGATGACAGTGGACAGGAAAAAACCCATTTAACAACAAGAAATCTCCACCAGATTTTTACTCAGTGTGAGTGACCGCCAACATGAACTGGATGTTTTAGACAACCGATTAGACACGAAAAACAGAGAAGGGCTGGTTTGTGTAAAGATTTAACGGTATCAGTAGCTCCTTTAGTAGAATCAGTTGCATTAATACCTCCTTCAAGTGCTTTTACCAGAAAGGACACAGGGTTAAACACCGAAAAATTGGACCCAAGTCATATAGAAAGATGACCTGGTGTTATAGGAAAGAACAGCTCAGGCGATAGTGCCCTACAGGAACTTTTTTACAGCCAAACAAAACATCTAGCCAGGAGTAAACTCCATGAAAAGAAAACAACACAGAACACAAAGTTAATGTTAGCAATAACTGCTGGCCATTTTCCATCCCTTAATGACCATATCTCCAGATGACTTCTTCCAGCAAGTCAATGCACGGTCCCAAAACACTCAAAATGTCTCAAAATGGTGTCTTGAACATAATGGCAGGTTTACTGTACTCTTATCACATCCACCTCAGCAGGTCTCAGTCTAATAGAACACCTTTGATATGTGGAGGATGAGGAGGTTCACACCCTGGATTAGTTGCTGACAAATCCTTTGCAACTGAGTGATGTTTTCCTCTCAGAAAGAAGTAACATTTTAGAGAATGTTTCCAACACCTAGATAAATCTATACCACAAACAACTGTTTCAGTTCTGACGGTAATTGGAGGCTAAATCCAGTATTTGGAAAATGTACCTAAAAATTGGTATGTGAATGTACATTAAATATATAAAATGAAAGCTTTTTTTTTCCCAGAATGATATTGATGAAGAAGTATCTTCCTGCTGATGAAGGCTATGAAACTTGGACTGAGACCGTTTTTACATCTCTTATAGTAGGACCTACCTTAAAAAATCAATGCGACTCTTGGGTCTCCATCGGTCTGCTGTACTGGACAACCATCTGCATAACATCACTGTTTGAAGGGTTTGGCACAGAAAATTACCACATCAAAACACACTAAAGGTATTGCAGCAGATCCATCACTTTGTACATCCAGCTCGATTCAGGGACGTTGCTATGGTTCTGACCAAATCAAAAACATCCTTGGGGTGAGATTGAAAATCAGGACACGTATTTGCACCAGCAACAATTCTTGTGGGTTGTGAGTACCCAAGTACAGAAATGGCAGTATCTGAGTTATCTCAGCAAAACATTACCCAATACATCATGTTACCTTGTACTCTTGGTAAAATGTAGCTTAGTGACATGTACCGTATTTTTTGGACTGTACCTTGCTCCGGAGCACTGGTGGCATTCATCAAAAAACGTAACATAAAGAGATGGAAAAAAACAAAACATCTATAACATGCACTGAGAATAAATCGCATGTATTTAAAAATTATTAAATTTGAAAGCAAACTTTGTCCATGTTGATGATGTGATCTGGTTATATATTGTGGTTCAGTTGCTTTTCAACAAATTCATGGAACCTGCTGACTTTGGATTGGATGTCTGCAGTTTCTGATGCACCGACATCCATACTGAAAATAAGGATGGTCAGGAATGTCTCCACTCCACAAGTGAAGTGTGCAGCGGAGCGGAGCCAAGCGGACACGCATGTGGTAAATCCAGGGTGACAGAAAGGCAGTTGCATTGCATGAAGGCCTGTTTGCAAAGTGATTTATATTCATCTTCTCTGCAACTACCACGGCACGTAGACATAATTGCACCATTCACAAGCCTCAACAGGTGTTCCAGGCTTTTCCAAAGGTAGCACTAACAGATTGATATAGCTATCTTAACAGACTAAGGTAGGAAAATCTGATGAGGTCACAAAGATCGTGAGAACATCGGCAGTACTTTCTTTAAGTACCCAACTGCTGACATGTTCTTCCAGCTGTGGCCATCTTGCTTTCACCCCATGACTAGTGTTCCTCGTGGCTGGAGACAGTAATGTTTAATACTTGGTTAATCTCTGTCAGTATGAATTAATATTTAACAAATCAGTCTAAAAAATTTGTATTTTTGAAGTGGTATTTCTATAACATTATTTGAAATTGAAAGTAAGCATATATTATGAGACCTATGTGAGTTCTACATTGGTTTTCCAGCAACATTAGCTGGAAAACCCCTTTCCTTTAGATCAGACAGCATGAGAACAGTTCACTGGTTCAACTTTTTTTTTTCTTTGTTGGCCTACGTTTGGTAACATCTGACAGCTGACGACTTGGAACATCACTGAAGAGCTGCAGCTGTGAAGATGTATTGACCCAGGCGCATGATACACTGTCCATGTCCATCACACATTGATTAACACACATATTTTTCATGTGATTTCAATCAAGGGATCAACAACTGCAATTGTGCTTTAATATAGTTTTCCTTTATGTCGTTCCCATTGGGTCTAGAGTTTCTAATGAGGGCCCGCCTTGTCTCACATGATGTAACACCTGTGTCTTTGAGTTAATTCCTTGTAATTTTGAGAATATGTTTCAGCAGATGGTTGAATTTCCATCGTGACTCACAACAACTGAGAGTCTAAGCATAAAAATAAACCTAATGCTTTTAAATAAAACTACATACGCAGCAGCGTACCATCCAAGTGTGATGTAGTTGGCTCAAGTTCATGTTTTCACATTAGGTTTATCAATTATTATAAAGACCACAAGCATTGGTCTTTATAATAATAATGATAATATGATAATATGATAATAATAATAATAATAATAATACTGTATGAATATTATAAAATAACAAAAAATGCAATAAGATGTAGATGGCAGGTTTGTATTGCATGTTTCACCCTCTTTGTTTGGGCTCTTAGAATGTATTTGTTTACAAGAGGCATCTTTGCAAAACCTATACTTATTGTTATTGTTGACAATATTTATTCAAACATATATCTCAAATATACATCCTTTACTACCACTCTGTTAAGATATATACCCAAGTCCTAAATGAATTATGGTTACAGCGATTTGGTCACCGTGATTTTGCTCTGTTTGTGTGTTGTTGTTGTTTTGTTAGTGTACTAATATAAAAGTTTCTAATCACAATGATATTTTTTTAGTATATAAATAAAAAAATACTGTGATTGGTTGGTGACCTGTATAGGGTGTATATCTCTCACCTGTTGAGTGCTGGAAACCACCAGCATGCCACTCCTCTAGGGATAATAATATAATATACTTGTCAAGTCTGTTTTATAGTGATAATAATTATGATAATAATGTTGGTATTTTTACTATAATAATAAATTTATTATTATTATTATTATTATTATTATTATTATTATTATTATTATTATTATTATTATTATTATTATTATTTTGTAAATAGTAAAAATCTCATTGAATCATAGTGAAACAAAAATGAAACCAGTTCAAAGGAGTGAGACATTTAACTTGAACATTTCTGTGGAATAAACTACAACATTGTTACTTGAGGGAAAACCTTTAATAATGGTAACACTACATATTTTTTCATTTTTTGTTTTTTTCATATATAAAATAATTAACATAATGATGTATTATGCAGCTATATTTGGACTTTTTAGTCATAATTTGACATTTATCAGGAACCAGTATCTTATCTCTCTTTTCAACATTTCTTTGTGGAATTGTTTTATTTGTTGTTCAAACTTTGCTTCATGTAAAAAAAAAAAAATTCAGCAATGCTGTTGTGAATCCCAAGGTTAGTTTTATTTTTTTTTATTGTTTGATCTTTCACATTTTCCACCTTAGCACTATAGATAAATGAAGGACAGAAAGAAAAACATTGTTGAAAATAAATTAGCTGAGAAGAAAACATTAGAAAAATGAGAATGTTGATAAATCCAGGAGAATACAGAGATATGGAGCAATTGGACATCTGCTTGCTCTGGGGCCTTCCCTGGTTTGCTGGTTATGCATGCATGCATGTATGTGTGTATTTATCTGTGTGCATGTGTGTGTGTGTGTCTGCTGTTTGTGTGCGTGTGTTTGTCCAGGCGTTTGCACACCTGCACAGACTGAGTGGGTTGGCTCAGTGGGCTGGCGTGGAGCTCCGTGGATCCCCCTCCAGGCCAGTTCTCTGTCAGGCCCTGCCAAGGTCAGCTGTCTGCCAGTGGGTGGGTGGGGGTGGGCGGTGGTTGCCAGTGGGGTGTGGAGCAGGGGATTGGGGGGGCTGCTTCAGCAGCATGGCCTCCGGGGTTTCAGCACACGATGTCCAACAGCGACCGCAAACCTCACACTCGCGCCGAGAATCCACTCCAGCACAGAGATAAAGTGGAAAACCAGCAATCGTTCATAGACTTGTTTTAAGTGTATGAGAGAAAAGATGCAAAGAGAAACACTTTGGATTACTTGACAAAGTAACTTCCAGAGATTAGGGGTATGAAAGGGAAAGCCAGGAAGGTAACATGGAGACCTGTGTGTTCTCTCCGTATTATGTCCATTCCACAGCTATCTATTACCTGGATCACCTTACTGGGTAGCTAAACCCACGGCGGGACCTGAGCTCACGAAGCCATACCTGACACACTTACTTACTTTTTCACATGTTACCACAGCCACAAGCTTTAATGTATTCTATTTGGATTTTATGTCACAATCCCAAATAGAATGGAGTAAAGCAGTGGTCCCCAAACTTTTTCCTGCGAGGGCCACATAGCTGTTCCTTTCTCTGGTCGAGGGCCGGTCTGAGTTTTTGGAGAAAGAAACCTTAAAGAATTCTTGTCGACGGGGAGGGGGGGGAGGGGCTGTCCTGTCTTTGAAAATGTCGAGCAGGGGGGGGACAGAGATGGGGGCGCGATAGATTTTTACCCAGAATGCAAATGGAAAAAACCGTGAGTGAAACGGTGACTGGGATTGACTAGTATATATTCCATTGAGGGAAAGTTAGTTTCACATCTGCTCAAGAGCCCCCTGGTGGTTGAAGAAAAATCCACATATAAACCAGAAAATACAATATATGAAAAAAAAAAAAAACACTGAATGCTCTCTGATATGAGGAGGCGGGCCAGATCCGGCATTGTTCAGGGGGCCGGACCAAATGACGTGGCGGGCCGGATCCGGCCCGCGGGCCGTAGTTTGGGGACCCCTGGAGTAAAGGAAAGTGATTCAAACATTTTTTAAAATAAATATTTGTTGTAAAACAGAAATTGAAAGAAGGAAGTCCTGTTTGCTGTCATGTAGGTAACACAAGTGACATGTCAAGTCAATACGCTCGTCAAACTTTACTAAGGAAAAAAGGCCTGCTTTAAAAATGACATACAGCTCTGGAAAAAAAAAATTAAGAGACCCTCTGCACTGAACCCCATTGAAAACTTCCTGGTAATTCCACCAAATATTGACTTCTGAACTCTTCCAGAGTAAAGACATTAATATTAATCTTTCTGAATGAATATGAACTTGTTTTCTTTGCATTATTTGAGATCTAAACCCACTGCATCTTTTTCGTTATTTTGACCATTTCTCATTTTCTGCAAATAAATGCATAATTTTTGCTTGGAATTTCGGAGACATGTTGTCACTAATTCATAGAATGAAACAACAATGTTCATTTTACTCAACCATATATCTATAAAAATTAAAATCAGAAAAAGTGATCATTTTAACTGGTCTCTTAATTTTTTTTTATTTTTATTTTTCCAGAGCTGTATGTAGAGGAAAACCAACACAACACATCTCTCGCATTAATAAAACATTGTGATAGTATTCTGCTGCAGTGATATTTTTCTTCAGTAGGATTAGAGAAGCGGGTATAAGAGCTGATCATCATCATCATCATCATCATCATCATCATCATCATCATCATCATCATCATCACAGTCCTGAACAAAAACCTTTTAGAGGCTCCAAAAGACTTGAGACCAGAGAAGAGGTCCAGCTTCCTTCCTAAACATAATGGCGGCAGAACTATAATGGAATGGTTTAGATCAAAATATATAATATGTGTTATTATGACCCAGAGTTCAGGTCACAATTCAATAGAAAATCAGTTGCAAGATTTGAAAAACTGTTGTTCACAGATGCTCTCTATCCAATCTGACAGAGCTTGAGCAATTTAGCTAAAAAAAAAAAAAGAATGGGGGAAACTTTTTTAGTCTCTAGATTAGCAAAGCAGGATGAACATTCAAATATGACTTTTCTGGCTTGCTAGTTCTAAACAAAGTTTTAATGTCTTCATTGTCGTCAGCGAATAGCCTCCTCATAAAGAAATGGAAACCACCTGAATTGTATGGCAGCACAAAAGCAATTACCCACCGCCACTCCTCCGCAAACCCCCCACCCCCACCCCGCCGCTGTCAAACCTGTCATTAACCCCGGTGAGTGTGGATGTGAGAGTGTGTAACTAGCCACCCGGGTCCTCGCTGTTACTGGTTGGTTGCTGTTTTCTCAGCCTCCAGCTTTTTGGTTTTGTTGCAGAGGGACTTTGTGTTGTCCCCCTTGGTGGCTGGACCCCTCCCACTTCACCTCGGATACACTCCCCCGACCCCTCGAATAACCTCACCTCCGCCCCCTCCCCTCCCAGGCGTTGGGTATAGAGAGAACAGCCAGTGCTCTCCAAACGCAAGGACAGAAGCTGCCAGCAGGTAGCCATGGCAACAGTTTCTCTCTCGCCCGCCACTTCCCCGCTCGGTAAAAGCGAGTGTGGAGAATCGCAGGGCCCCTCTCCTCCTGTTTTTTTTTTTTTTTTTTTTTTCCTGCGCTCCCTCACAGCCCAAATTAGACGGGTCACAGTGTTTTTCTGGCACCCGTTTAAGTAATCATAGAGATGGATGTGCATAAAGAGAGATGGAAGAAGAAAGAGGTGAGGCGGGGGCAAGCCAAGGAAACAGAATGGGGGTGTTAATCAAAAAGAGGCAGATTGCTGCACAACAAATGATTTTCTTTGCAGGCATAAGGCTCTGGTGGGTTGTAGACAAGGATGCTTGAGATATGTGCCAGCCATGGTGTGGAACTTATCAATCTACTGCGAGAGCAAGGAAGAAGTATGAGTAATTTCAACAGCTGAGTCTTGATGAGAGGATGGAAATGCCTGGCAAACACATCAGTTCTTTGTTCCAAGCTAAATGGGATTTTAAAGGTTCATTTCTAGATTTATCTTTGCAGAGGAATACCGGCACTTTGCGGCTGCTCTGGGCCCCCACCCGGGCTTACAAGTCCCAAGAGAACAAGAATGGACCGGTTTTACAAACACACCAGTTGCACACACAGGAAAACAAAAACAAAAACAAAACAACACTTTAAAAGTTCCCTAGTTGTATTAACAGAGTCCTGATTTAAAGCTAATTTGGTCATTTCTGTTGCTAGTGAGGAAAATTCCTGATTCTTCGATCATAGACTAGGAGTAAAACCCGACACCAGACAAAACATTTGCTTTGGACTCTGAAAAAGACAAACCTTTATAGTATAATTTGATCTTTATCTGAAAGGCCAATAGAATCTCATTGTTTTTTGTGTCTGGTTTAAGTTCATCGTTACGGAGCCTCAATTCCAGATATTTATTTATTTATTTATTTATTTATTTATTTATTTATTTATTTATTTATTTATTTTATTTTGAAGAAAAAAAAATATAACTTTACTTTGAAGGGCTCTCACTGACTTAGCTAAATGACGAACACAGAACCGACATTTTCGATAGTCCGAGCTATGACATGTCAATATTTGGAGTAGAAAAACATCTGGGAGTTTTATTTAGTTTGTAATGCCTGACTTATATGCATAACTGATGTGGAAACTACTTTGCAATAATTTAACAAATTATATATTGAAGCTTTTATG
>NW_015112676.1:687306-692306 GCF_001443285.1 Poecilia latipinna | reverse complement strand
CTTAATTTATAGTCATGTGCTAAACATGTTTGCAATGGCAGTCAAAATATATTGTAGAACATGACTGGATTTTTGGTAAATTGGTACAAACTACACATCTGTAGGTAAGTTAAGCCGCATATGTTGCAACATTTCATATCATTCCCAAGGCAGTCCAAGTAGCAAACAAGAATGGAGACTCACTGATAGGAACATACCCACTACCAATAATGAATATGTCAAAGGAGCAAAAAACAAAACAAAAAAAAACAACAAAAGAAATGAGAAAACAATATTGTCTACTAACATCTGAATTTAAATAACCAAATGTATACTTTTGCATACATTTTCATAAAATACTTCCTGTCTAAACTGACTTTATGTCCAGTTCTTTGGTCAAAGTGTGAACATAGACCGTAACTAGCACTAGCTTGTGCTAATGTTATCCTAAATGCACAAATGTATTCTCTCCTGTAAAATGAAGTGATTTAAAGCAGCTCACTGACATTAACATGACTGTACAGCATATCACTACCATCCTAACATTTCCTATTTGAGCGCCATGGAGGAAGTTCAAAAAAGTCGCCTGTAAGGAATGAGACACATTCCTCACCCAGTGTTTAAACAGCAAGAACCCAACATACGTGTTAAAGCAATAAACCAGAGTGTGATATTGTTGAGTCTTGATTGTTGCGTTTCTATGATGCTCCAGCCACAGTGAGATGTTCAGGTCGACTCGAGGGCTTTTGATTTGTCACATCATGAACAATAACACACGTCAACAGCGCATGGCGCCAGATACTTTCTACCTTATGTTCTGATGACACAGGGTCTTTCCTCGTCTAACCGACCAATCTCCTCTCTGCTGAGCTGTGCCTCATCAGCAGGCATGATCTCTACTCTAGTCAATACCTTTATGCCCACAAGCTCACTAAAAGTCAATAGAATTTTTATTAGGAAACAATAATGGGGGTGTTGGGGTGCGCATGAGGTGTAGATCGAGAGAAGGTGAGGTGTGTGGAGAGGTAGTACATTGATTTACCCTTCATAGTTCGGTGCACTACATTTACCCAGCAGAGTGCTCAAATTAGTGCCCTCCAGCTCTCTCCCAATTAGTTTCCACAGAGACGAGGTGTAAAGCCAGTCACTGGCCTCATTACCTCTCCTTTCTCCTCCTCATACTGTGCCCCTCCCCACACACACACTCACACACCCCTCACTTTCTCACTGACTACCCCTGCCTTCTACTCTCTATTTCACTGTGTGTGTTTTTTTTGTTTTTGTTTTTTCCCCCTCTCCACTTCAGCCTCTCTCATCTTTTTTTCCTCCCCTGTTTCAGTGCTCAGTCCCAAGCCTTTATTTGTGCTCTCTCACTCTGGTCTCTCCATTTCAACATCTGTGTATTTTCCTCCTGTTTAAAGTGCCAAACAGTCTGAGGAGAGAGTGCATTCATCTCCAGGAGCATGGTGTGGGTTTGGCTGAAAGACTCAGCCACCTGATGAAGAATAGATGATGTTGTTCTTTTGTCCCCGCGGCTCTCTAAAGCTCTATGGCACCGGGAAGTCAACGATACTGCGAAAGCCCTTCAGCTAATGCAAAAATCCTTTTAGTATGTGTTCCCTCTAGACCTTTGGGTACAGGACTGACCTGAACATACCGTAATAACTTTAATTTAAGCATATAGGTTCTCCTGAAGCCCATCCTTAATGTTATGTGGAACAGTTTTACCTAAGTGCTCATTGTGTGTGTTTACATAAGCAAGCACACCTGGTTGTTGCACAAAATGCCAAAAGGATCAGCACTGTACTGGAAAAAAAGAGATATCTAACAAGACTATAAGGATCAGTATCAGAATAACTCTTTTTTTTGGCCAACGATGTGTACACAAATGAGGAATCTGAGCTTACAAGTGCTTACACTGTGCGGACGTTAAGTATGAATGCATTAACTGCTGGGGAAATAAAGTAGGGATAAAGGAATAATATATGCATATATTTACAGCCATATTTCTTTACAGATAAAGAAAACAAAAGAAAAATGCTTTACTAAAACTGTTTTTTATTCTGTCTCTATACTCATCATCACCCGGGGCATGATTGTCATATTTATAAGGGTGTGTGTGTGTCTGTGTGTGTGTATCCTGATCCTCTGATTGCAGGGTTTGACCGGCAGGCGTGTCCTCACAGCTGGAGCTCGTCAAGCCCAATCAGGAGGAGCTTAAAGAGGAGGGCATTACCTGAGGCAGACGCCAGATTGTTTTGCTCCATGAGTGGTAATCAGACCTACAACTTCTCAGCTCAGATACACTCTTTGATGTCCCATGCTCATCTCTTGTTGTCTCCGCCCCGGAAAGCCAGGTTCCCGGCTCGTCTTGGATGGCGGCGTTCTGCCTCTCTGCCGTCAGAGTTTGTTAAAGAGCCCAACTTAAGGCTTCCTCTGTGAATCTGTGAATCTGCACACCGCTGCTCCTGGTTCATGCTGTCAGACTCCCATACAACCCATCCAATGTTACTCGCCTCCTTGTCCACCCTCTGACACTCCACCGCCTCTCACCTCTCCACCTGGAAGAAAGGGCAAGGAAATCATTACCAACAAGCACCACTCGTCACCCCCTGCTGAACTCAGTCTCTGGGGGTATACTCACCTTCCTTCCTTGGAACTCCATCTCTCCAGCAGTAAGCTAACCGCCTCGCCCAGATATCATTTCCATCATATCTGAACCACGTTTTGTTATGTTAACTTGCCTCTCTTCGTCGGTGCCACCTTGGATTCACCTCTTGTGAATCTGGAAGAATCAGGTATTCATTCATTTGTATAAAACTGTTCAAACTTCTCTTTGATGTTCATAATTGTTGACTACAAGAAGGTCTCAAACAAAATGTGTTTTTATTTAAGTAATATACTTAAGAGATAAAAAAAAAACAACCTTGCAAGCATTAACGCACTCAAGTGATCACTGGCCTCTTCAATGGTACACTCATGCAGAACTGCCTTTTATTCTTTGTGGCATAGAGTCTACAAAGTGTTCTTCCCTTAGAATTTGGCCCATATTGACATGCAGTTATGCATATTTGTCACAAACATGCACAATTTGGACACCTGCTGTGCACACCCTACCTGGGGATTAGATGGCAGCAGGATGCGGTGTGAGAGGATGACAGGTCTAGGGGAGTATGTGTGAGTCTGCGATTCAAAAATGTTCTGGAAAACCTTGTGATGTATGAAATGGAAGGCTGTGAGACAGTTTAGGTGGTCAACTCGAGCTGCACATCAGCTCCATAAATAGTCTTCCTCACCCACATCAGACATACGCTTCTAATACGTGTGGTCTATTTAACTTGAACATTTCCTCCCCCACAACCTGCATGCTTTCAACCTAGACACCTGGGACTGAAATGGTCTCATTACTATATAGCATGTAGAGAAACATCCTGGAAGAGCGCCGGCATCAAAGCCAATCAAAAGACGTACATAAGTCTCATATTAACGAGTTGTCTGACTGAACTAATGTGCACATCTCATGCATGCAGAGAAATATTCCAGAATGGTTTACGGTTATTAAAAAAGTACTTGGATATTTAACAAATTTAAATGAAATGCGAGATGTGAAGGTGCTCTCTGGTTACTCCGTCTTCCTCTCACAACCAGATATACACTCTGAATATTAGTGTGTTATCACAGCAAATAACTGCAGAAAGTACGAACACTGACCGCATGTGTGTAAACTGATGAAATATGCAGCAGATCTCTACTCCTGTCCATCTCCATTAATGTTGGACTCCTATCTAAAAACCTGTGGTAGAGATGTCAACAAACTCTTATGAGGAAAATGGTCAGTCAAATATGTATTTTGTATTTTCGCTTTAAGATTCTTAGTGGGCATTTAAGTACCACAATTAAAAATGTGTTCTAGATTTTCCCTTTAAACGCAGTTTGATATTTTAAGCTACAGCCTCTTTTCCCAATACTGGCAAACAGAAATGCTACACGAAAATAAAGAAGACGTCTCCGTCTAAAATAGATGGAGCGCTCACAGTAACACAACCTTGGCCACAGAACAGAGAAATTTTGCCTACAGGAAAGCAAACACCTTTTCCTCTCAGATCACACCTCCAGCAGTTTCTTCCCTGTTCCCTCCCCTTTCGCCACCCTTCCTCTTGCACGGTGACCCTGAGAGAATCTAGGTGAGGTGTCAGCCCGATGAGCCGCCTGCAAACAAAAGCCACGCTGTCCACCCCAGACCCAGATGTTCCTTACTGATTCCCCACCCCCACCCCCACCCCACACACACACACACACACACACCTCCTGTGGATTTGGTATAATGTAACCTCTCCACAAACTCCCCTCACACTCTCCGAACATGCTGTTTGCGTTGTTCTCTGCTAATCTGTACAGTTCTGCATGACTGTCCAAATCAAAGCCTGGTGCACAGCAACAATCAACAGTTTAGTGCTTGCAGCACATACTCTTGCATTCATCCCCTTCCGTCTGCTATCACTTCCTCTCCAGACCCCCGCTTGGTTGTTTCTGGTTAATAATGTAGCGCGTCTCGGTGTCTGATGTTGCAACGGGTTGCCGTGGCACCACAAAGAGGCTGTCTACCTTTCCGGTAGAGACGCGGTGACCGGTTGCCAAGGAGTTGATTTCAGGAAGGAGGCGTGGAAGAGGGAGGGAGGGAGGGTAATTTAAAGGTCTGGCAGAGATAAAGTAAAGGGACAAAGACACACAGAGAGAGAGAGAGAGAGACTGGAAAATAAAATGTAATTCAGCAAAGGAAGCAGGTCTACCTTTCATGCCTTTGCCATAATGTTCATACTTCACTCATGATGGTAAAATTAAGGAGGCGATGACCTAAATAAATACAAAAAGCAGTTTTCAAAAGGTGTTTTTTTTTGTGTGTGTATATATATATATATATATATATATATATATATATATATATATATATATATCTACATAGAAAAAAAAAAAAAAAAAAAAATAAATTGTGCGTGTGTGACAATATAAATCTAAACAAA
>NW_015112676.1:646813-684227 GCF_001443285.1 Poecilia latipinna | reverse complement strand
TATATATATATATATATATATATATATATATATATCTCCATAGTAGTAGAATAAAGAAATAACCTAAATTGAACCTGTGTGACAATATGAAGTTGACTAAAAGCAACGCAAGATGCAAAGGAAATTATGACCAGATGAAAAACAGTCACTTATGTCTATCTGTGGGGGAAAAAAAAAAAAAAAAAAAAAAATTTAACATGCTCTGGGACTCGGACCACAGAGAGAGCCATTCTCCACAAATGAAGAAAGCGAAACAAAAAGAAATAAACATGGTGAGCATAAATTACTACATGAATTACTCCAAGAACATCTAAAGCCCTCATTGGGCTCAGATGATTAAACAATATGAAATAGACCGAGCAAACACTCCACGCACGGCAGAGTGCCGCAGTAATAAGCCCTGGGGATGAGATAAAACACAAAGGTCCATCTCGCATTTAAAAAGAAAAAAGAAACAACATGAAGACCAGAAGACCTTTGGGAAAATCTTCTGAGGTTTAAAGAGACAAGAGGAACGTTTTAAGTATATATAGTGTTATATCTGGCATTAATAAAACCACAGCATTTCAGAAAAAGGGGATCATGCTGACAGTCAAACATAGTAGTGGTAGTGTCATGCTCTGGGCCTGTGCTACTGCTTCAGAACCTAGACAGCTTGCCATATTTGGTGGAAACATAAAGAGTTCCAATGGCCTTTATTGCAAACTCCCTTATGTTTTTCACACCAGGCCATATTAGCTTGAATAGCTTTTTTTTTTTTTGTCCTAAGTTAAAATCATATTTTAAAACTGCATTTTTGGTCTGGTTGTCTTTGCCTTATGCTAAAATATGTTTCACAATCTTAAGTATTTTGGTTTGACAACAACAAAAAAAAGCAAAAATAGGAACTCTTTTTCACAACACTGCATGGTGTAAAATTGGATTGAGCTGAATACATAGGACGAGATATGAGATATCTAACTTTTGTGTGCATATTTGTTTTCTTATAAGAAGCGAAAGCCATTAAATCGTTGAGGTGTAACTCGCAGATTGTGTTGTGGGTGGAAAATGCCATTCACAGGCTCCACGGCGCATATTTATGTCATTAGAAGAGCAGGCAAGGACTCTGAGGGAATTGATGGGTTTTCGCTGTTCGTCAGTGTTTCGGTTAAAGGTATTTCCCTGCGAACCAAAAGGTTTATGGTGATGCAAACACATAAATTCCCATATAGAGAATATCACAAGCGCTTAAAAAAAAAAAACATATAAAAAAGCTGACTCTCTGCCTTCAAGCCTTTGCACAATGTTTTTTTTTTTTTTTGCGGTAGTTAATCTGATTCCATTGCAGGCAGGGTTGTGTCAGAGATGTCTCTTTTTTACCAGAGAGCTGCTCCTACATCAATGAGATTGTCTTTATCTGCCTGCTTGCAGCTTGGGCTCAGATTCTGCCCTCTATATACGGGTTGCCGGGTTTGTGGGAGGCATGTGGGCGAAGGTGCGTGGCATCCGGCCTAATGCACAGCCTGGAGAGAAATACTAACACTTCATATTCACTGTGACTTCAACACCGCCACAGTTGAGGCTCTCACATTTGGATGGAGATTTTCACTGAATGAGTCACAGGTTTGAAAGATATTCCACGGGACATGGTCTGCTAATTTTGTTGCCGCGTGAAATGAAAAGAGTCGACTGAATGCCGGTAGCAGGGCGTCCGTGTAAGCACCGTCGGCTCCACGGCTGCGGGACGCGCTCCGTGTCGCCTTGCTCGGTGACACAAAGAGCGGGGTGGTTTTTTTTTTTTTTTTTTTTTTTTTAAAGAGCCCCCTCGCCTAGCAGAAGCGCGCTCCTCCTCGGAACCCAGGAACGCCTTTTGTGTTTGACTCAGGATATTCCCCGCTGCACCGCATTCCACTGTTGCTCCGTTATGCTGGACAGGGTCCCTGGGTCTTCCTGCCAAAGCCCTCCCATAAACACACGTCCAAACCCAGGAGTCCTCGCTCTGCAGGGGGCATTCCAGAGGTGTTCATTTTCCCGAGCTTTTTCCCTCCATATTCAAAACACGTCCAGGCACAAGCAGTCGGGATTTGAATCCTTGACCTAAGGATAGAAAAGAGGAAAACTTAGCTCTCCCTCAAAAAGCTCAACAGGTCTTCGTTCTCCTCTGTTGCAGACTCAGTTTTGAGACAGAGGTGAAATGCTGTAAAACTGGCAACATTTTGCTTACAAAAATCGGGGGCAAAAAAAAAGTGTAGACATGAGCCCTTCTTGTTGTTTACAGGACAGGCCAAACATTCCAAAGACGTATTTGTCTCTTTATGGGAACTCTCCCTGTTTTTCATGCTCTCGTTGCAATTACCTCACTGAAGAATGCAGGCATCCCCATCCTGGAAAGAAGCTATAATTTTTCTTTTGTCCCTTGCGGGGTTGTTTACATGTTCCAGTGCAATTATGGGAACTAACAAAGAACATTTGCTGAAGTGCTTCAGTTCAAGAGTTTGTGTTTAAAAAAAAAAAAAAAAAAGTCCAAAAATGTTACCATATCTTACTTTGTTGAAGCACCTTTTTATTCAGTGTCAGACTTCTGTATTTGTTTGCTCACATCTGCCATCAGTTGAAAAGTTGAAGTTGAAGCTGAAATAAAAGGCATATTTACTTGGTGGATTTTGCTGATCATTCTCATCCCTTAATCTGAAGCCACAGTTTGTGGAGAGGCCACAGACGATTAAAAAGAACTAATTGGACTAAGAGCAGGGCGCAAAACAGTTCCACAGCAATATCCGCGTACCGTGGTACAATAAATATAGTCATGCAAAACTGAATAAAGTGACATTACTAAAACGCGACAACAGCCAGAAAATTAGAAAAGCCTTTACGAGGCTAAAGGGAATTTATGTTTTCTGTGTGACGACAACAGTCTTCTGTATTCTCCATCTGTCTGGCTACGTAGTACGGACAGATGACTGAAGGCTTTTCCGCCGGAGGAAACGTTCAGGCCTGGCCTGAAACTTTATGGGACAATAAGTTATGATTATGTATTCATAGAAGAAAAACAACTTTGCGCATCACTGAAAGAACACAGCGTCCACGGTGAAACATGGTGGTGGACCATGTTTCGTTGATTTGTTTGTTTTTCAGTTGTCAGTAAAAAAAAATAAATAAATAAAAAAATCTTGAAATTATTTATTATGGTCAAATTGTTTTGCATCCCAAGATAAACCCTGGAATTTGAAGAGCTGTGTTTATGGTTTTGAGAGCCACTGGATCTAATGTAAAATAACACGCCGTTTTGTAAAAATTCACCAATTTATATCTGACTAAATTCAAGCCTTTGCATTTTCTTTGTCTCCCTCAAGTTGTTGCATTTTGTTTTATGATGCAGATCATGATCTGGACGATGGTGATGCAATCACGATATTTCAATCGACAATATCTTGTTAATTGAAGTAAAACAGCTATTTCTTTTTTTCTTTTTTTTTCATTATTATTTCAATAAAATACTGTTCATAGATGGAAAAGATGGGTTTCCAGACTGTGCACACACAAAACACCAGCAGAAAACTGCAGCTCTCACAGAAACTCAGGGACGTCAATTCTGATTATTTAAAAATAATAATAATAAATAAGTCCCTTTCCCAATTATCACCCTAAAATAAATAACTTTTGGGGCTGGATTTGCTGACAGTTGGAAGAATCACTATATGGGGATTTTAAAAAACTTAATTTAAAATGTAATACTTTTCAGGACTTAAAAATTGTGCCAACTAAGAGCCAGTGTGAGACTGATGATTTGATCAAAAGTCTTCAGGTTTGCTAAATTTGTTGTTGCAGAAATGAAGCCAAGCTGACGCATTCAATTATTCATAATATTTCCTGGGCATTTTTCAGGTCTGAAGGTGGTATGCCTGAAAATCTGAAAAATCCCCCTTACTTTTTTTTTTTTTTATTTTTTTTTTTTTTTTTACAGCGAAAACTAAAATAGATTACAGATAAATTGAACGCTTACCACCTCTCTGACTTTTTAGAGCTTCTTAAAAACAGAGTGCTGTAGATGCTTCTATATGCAGGAAACTATTATCTTTCAGCATCTCATATGGTTTCATTTTATTAAACTGTCTGAAAACTTCAGAGATTGCTGGAAAGGAGACGACCAAAAGATCAAATAAATATGCTCTCTTTTTCTTGAACTCTGACTCTGGCTTCAGAGTTAGTGGCAGGATGAGGGCAAAATTCAGAGGCCCTGCACTATACCTCAGGACCTAAACAATCTGAACTACTTGGACAAAGAAAATGATTTTTGATGGAAGCCTTACGGCCTTGGAACAAAGAAACGGCTAAGTGTTTAGATTTAACTTGATTCACTGCAAACTTCTTGAAACGTGGCTGAGCATGATAGAAATGTTTTGACAGAGGAGACAGTCTGAATCCATAAACTAAAACTCCTGACAGTTTTAACTCCATATATGGCCCCGTGATGGATTAAAAACATTTCTCAGACTGTACCCCTCCTGTAACCCACTGACTGCTGGGATAAAAGCTCCAGTTCTCCTCCAACATCGACAGCTACAAAGTGAACAGGTGAGACCTCATTGTAGAGACTGTAACATCATTTAATGTTGGGGCTTTTAATTGTTTGAGATGTTCTGCTTCCAGAGCAGAATACTCGCACAACACGAAACCGCATTGAATTTAAATTTGAAACGCAATTGGACGCAGACTTGGAATTTATAGTGGATTTTCTCCAGTCCATGCGCAGGATTTGTTTGACAGTACTTACTGGGCTGATCAAAGCCCAGAACAATGGGAAAGTCTCAGTGATGAGCCAAGAAGGAAAATTTTGGGATTACACAAGTTTGGGAAGCCTCGGAGTCATTTGTAAATAATCGCAGACTCCAGAATAATCAGTTTAAACAACGGGTGCATTCGGCTGAAACCAGATTTTCACATAAATTGCCTTTTTATTTGTTAAATGGCAGAATAACAAGGGATTTGTTTTTATCACTGCCTTCCTATTCGGAAGTTCACATCAATACGATTACTTAGATTTCAAAGCATTAACAGATTCTGACAGGTTATTTCCTAACATTTGAGTGGAATCAAAACCCACCTATTTATGCGTTTTGAGACAACACCTCAGTCACACTGCTTTTTTATTTTATTTTTTTATGCGATGTGATGAGAAAGTCAAATCAAATCTGGCAAGATCTGGTTCATCACTGGGCACAATTTCAAGATGCCTGAAGATTCGACGTTCATTCAAACAAATATGCAAGCACAAACAAGCTGGGAATGTCCCAGAGATGGAGGCATTTTGATGCAAAATGTGCAAATGAACCCCAGAACAAAAGCAAAAAGACTTTAGGGATATGCTGCTTGAAGATGGTAAGAGACTGCCAGTAAAATTTGTCATCTACCAACATGGGGTGAAAGGTCACTCGCGGCGGAAGAAGCCTCGACTTCAAACAATTTTTGTTTGGAGTGAATAGGAGACTTTCAAAGTTAAGAACTCCATAGGATCTGTATAAATGGAGGTGACAGCATCGTGCATTTACCGCCAGTAAAGCTACTATGTTGCAAAAGAAAAAAGGTGAAACGGTAGAGAATCAGGGCTCCCTACTAATTCTACATCTTCACCTCAACTTAACTGAAACTTGAGTACAGCCGGGGGGGGGGGGGTTGTCAGGGGAATAATCTCAAACGCATATCAAATTTGGTTTTGGACAAAAAGGAGAGAGAAGTTAACATTAGGCTGCTAAAAAGGCCTCAACCTCAAAAATGTATAAAAACTTGCAAGGTTGTTGCCAACAAGCCAAAAAGTTTAATAGAGCTCTGCAAAAAATAGAAGACAAGTGCTCAGATTTAAAGCCAGTTATTGTCAGAAATTAGGCACTTTTTTTTTTTTTTTTTTTACCAAATATCTATACGTTTATTTGAGCCTATATATAACATTTGAACTCTGTGTGAATAAAAAAAAACCCTGCAATACTCCAAACTTGTAAAATTGAGAGAATTTTAAAAATGTGTTTTCTAAGCCCCAAGTTGTCGTCACATTGACACCCTATTGTGAGGACAATTCTTACTAGAAATGTATTTGCTGCATTCCCTGAAGCTGTACTTTGGGGAGTGAAACTAGCTGAGCAGGTTTTTACAAAATTAACATCCTTTTAACTCCCAGATCTAAGAGGCAGAGACAGAAAATGCCCTGTAACATCGTCTCACTGCAAGCTGTCGGCTAAATTTACAAGCTGTGTTCCTTTCCTTGATAGAGTTCAGCCACACATCATGTGACTTTGATTGAGAACATTTGTGGAAGCAGTTTTTTTTTGTTTTGTTTTGTTTTTTTTCCCCCCACCAACTTGTGAGATGTTGTGCTGTAGCAGTTCTTTGTGCTGTTGCCTCCTGTTTCGTGTTAGTTTTACACTGTTATCTCCCATTACTCATGAGGTCTGCCAGCACTTGTTGCGTCTCCCTGTCACTTGTACACATTTGAGATATCTGGTCTCCTCTAGCAGTCCAGACAGTGAGAACTACTAAAATCCTCCTCATTATGATTCATTTACTAGCCCTCACCCGACTGGTCGACGACAGAAATGTCATCATAGTTTTCAAAATGAAATTTCAATTCTTTTTTTCTTTTTAATAAGCAAAGTTCATTCTTTACGCTGTGTTTGCACTTTCTGCTCCACGTCCACGTGTGATGACTGCCTGTATCTTCTGACAAACTCTTCAGGTTTTCCCACGTGAACCCTTGGATGTGAATTATTCATCGCGATCACCTGGGCCTCCTCACAGTCTCCATCTCGCCGTTTCTTGTTGCTGCAAGATACAGGGACGCACTCGGTCACAGAGCCAGCCGGGCAGATGCGGGCGGGGAGGAGGAGCCCCTGTGTACAGCCTGACTGGAGCCAGAGGAGGCCGAGGAACAGCAGTGTTCATTAAAGTTGCCCCAAACGCGCAGGCAGAGGATAACAAGACCCTGGGGTGGCTGGTTTGGGCCCTCCGCCCTCAAAGGGCATAAATGTATTCCAATTCATCCAGACAAATCAAAAAGTCCACTGTGTCAGCAGAAAGACACACACACACACACATGCACCCTTTTCAGGTACAATCCTTTCTTTCAGTTATAGTTCTGCAATCATAAATATAAAACAATTAAAGAGAAACTCCAACTTCTTTGGATTTTTTTTTTTTTTTAGATTTTTAACTTTCAGGTTGATATAATAATAAGCATACACAATTAATTATAGTGTACACACACAAAAAAGAGTCATGTAACACCATCTTAATGTTTTTCCCCCTCTACATTCGTTTTTGAAATAAAGATACTACACAGGCCTATTAATGCACGAGAAGCAGTCAGTCTCTACAAAGGCAGCAACAGATCTGCCATGTAAAGCACTCCGAGTTCATCTGCATGCTATATATCTTTTAATATTCAGAAAAACAGAAAGAAGAAGAAGAAAAAACCCCAACAACTCAATATTTGACATGTTGGAGGTTCCAGGAAAAGAAATCCAAACTTTTCTTTGCACAAAACTAGTTTCTAAGCAACCAGCAGAGTGCAGAAACTCACCGGACCTGTGAAAGAAAGAAAGATGCTGATAGGCAAATTTGCCACTTTTTGAGAGAGCAATTGCTTTCTTTTCCCCCCTCCACACACTTATAGTGCAAGGCTGGGAGAAAAGACTGCTGGTTTTAGTCGCTTACTCAGAAACAAGGAAAAGTTTTTTGGGTTTTTTTATGTTTTGTTAGTCTCTTCTGAAAATATCTAGTTGAAACACCTTCACTGCGGTTTAGACTCTTCTTAAACGCTCCTGCTTTGTGCTCATGTACCCATTCTCCATACCTTCACTGAAGCTACCTGAGACGTGCTGAAAACAGCTCTGCATCGAGTTGAAGGTGTCTGCAACCGAAAAGACAAGAGTGAACGTGGGATTAATCTGTGGTGGGGTGGAAGCGATCAACGACTTCTCGTTGCTGTCCCTTCATTCTTCGTTGGTTTTCATGCTCCTTCCTCTTTGTGGTGAGCTCTGCTGTGGTTGTGTGATCTCTGTTTCTTTGGAACTTGCAACAGCTCAGCTTTTCATTTAAACGTAAATCGGCGTTGTTAAAAGCAAATGTACTTTTGTGTTTTTTGAGGAATAACCACCTGTTGCTCTACGGTAATAACTTTTGTTTTTTACAGACTTTCCCAAACACCATGGTTTATTCCAGGTGAATTGGTTAAATTCACATAATATCCTACTGGTAAAAATGTGTTTGATGAATAAGTTATTTTCTATACGTCATAAATACATGGGGAAACAGAAAATATGTCTGTTTTTTGCCAAAAAGCTATTGATGAAGGGAGTAGCATCACTTGACGACAAAGCTGCAGGGGGACTAGGACTAGGACTTGGTTTTGATTCCTTGGTCAGCAATGTCTGTCCAGTATCCATGGTAACCAACTGTCCCCATCACACTTATTACATGTTCAGGAAGAATATATAGCTTAAATTTTCACCAGCTTTTAACTGGTGACGACGACGACGTCAATGATCGTTTTTCGTCCCTGTGAAGGAAATTTAACTCGCTCTTTTATGCAACTTTGAATTGCTTTAGTTCAAGCCCAATGTGTGGCTGTATACCCGAGGTTTCTTTTTCTGTAAAAACAGAAAAAGATGTACACCTTATAAAAAGAACAACTTTTATCTTGTCAGTTCACAGAATGTTTTCTTGTGGAATCACAGAGATCAGCAACTCGGACCACCTGACTGAGTTGCTGGGTTACTCGTTGATGCACTCAGAGTAATTGTAGCAGGCCGTCCACTCCCAAAAAATGCTTACACAGTTTGTTGACAAAGGTTCAGTTGAGTCCCAAAGCCTGATAAATGGCTTTTTTAAACCTTCCCTGGCAGATTAATACTAATAACTGTTTTTCATGTTGAATCTCTCAAGGTCACGACATGATTTATGTCTTTAAAGAAACGTCTGACAGGAAATTTACATTTCATAGCGCTGTGTTTGTATTGCAATATGGTAACCATAATACTTTTTTTTTTTTGTAGTCAAATAAATAACAGCATATTCTATGAATACACCCTCACTGGTTCTTCATATCATTTTAGGTTAGTGACCTACAAATCTCTCTGCAATTTCATTGCAAATGCTAAAACGCGTCAAAAAGACGTTTATTTTCCTCACAGCAGTTCATTTAAAGAGATTTAAATCCAGCGTATGGACATTGGCTGTCGAGCAACTCTAACTTCTGCGAGACAGAGTCAGGGACAGGGATTTAAAAGGAGCACAACTAACTGAACGACTCCCAGAGGAGGCTCCCCTGACTGAGTTTATGGATCTCCGAGTTGTCTCTGCTCAAACTGCAAAGAGCTGCTGTTCTCCCTTGTTTGCCTGCCTGGCCTGTTGGACCCCCATACCACAGCTTTCCAGAAAGACCCCCAAGCGATCTTGCATTCAGCCAGGCTGAGCAGCAAGCTGAAATTAAAGCTGTTTCCCTGTGGTTAGTTAAATAGTTGGACAGTGAGAGCATGGGGTGGCCCTGAGTCAAGGCTGAGGCTGTCTGGGCTTGGGAGTGGAAATATCAAAAAAGGCAATGAATCGGGCAGGGGGTGGGGGGAGATGGGAAACATGCAAAGTGAGGTAGACGAAGAAGCTAATATAGCTGCCTGGTCAAAGGTTTTTGTTTTGAGAAATGGCATAAAGTCTCTGGGTGGGTGTAATATTTGCTTCATTTCTTCGGCGCATGCTTGAAAACGCAGCACAACGGGAAGGAATGCATAACATGAGATGACAATGCATCCACTCAGCAACGCAGTCAAATACTACAAGCAGTTTTGCAAACGTATTTTATACTCCTTGTAAATAAAATCCATGAGCCAAAATGTGTGATAGGTTGGTTATCTTTTTCACAAGACTCTAAATTTAGCCGGTAGTAGCAGAAGTGAAACTGCTGATAACTCTGTTGTTTCTCCGTAAGGTGGCCTGAGGCTGGGACTCAACAGAGTTTAAAGTGTTTATTGTATTATGTAACTGTTCAGCAAAAATCTGGGCTAAGGAGCAAGAGGTGGGTCTACAACGTCCCTCTGCCCCCCTGTCTTCCCCACCTCATCCCTTCCCCGACTTTCTGGATTTGACCACAAGTCCAGCCAACATTCTTCATGCTTCTGCTCGGTTTGTTTTGAGGAGATCTGTGTACCTTTTCACGAAACATTAAGATATGAATCAAACCATGTGGACCTTGTCAGCGGCAGCTTTCCTGACATACGATCCTGCCCTCCAGGAAACACGCTGAGACCATCATGCCTGATTGTTATCACAATATTCCTCGTGCTTTTATTCTCTATTTTTATGCTTTCTGGACGACATACAAAAGACACTTTTTTTTTCTCTTTTTTTTTTTCCCTCCTGATGTTTCCATGCTGAAGCAAACTGGCTGTACATAATGACTGGAATAGAGAGGAGAAAAATGCCAAGTTTAAATCCGTGGGGGTTCAAGCAGCAAACGGATCGCTCCTGCAGCAACAGTAGCCAAGACATCTGTGTGATGAGAAGGGATTGATGCCTGCAACCAGAGCACCGGGATCGAGGGAAACCAGGATTAACTGGTCACATCGCATACTGCAGACCATGTCTCCCTCCTGTTATCCCAACAGTCAGATTTGAAATGCACATGTACAATTAAACAACCACGCACATGCAAACGTAGAGGTGGACAGGAGTGTACAAGTATAATCTAGAGCAGTGCAGTAAGGGGTGCACTCAGTGGTAGAATATCCTCCCCAGTACTGAACTAATGTACTCAGTGTGGAGGCTCTCATTATCCACTATCCACTGGTTTTCCATTCATTGGGGTCTTTGTGCTAACTCGAGAGTCCTTCCTGCCTGAGGGCAAAAGGATGGTGATGGGGATGACATGAGCACAGGGCTATAAGTGTTTCTCTGTATTATAGTTTACACCTCTGCAATACTGCTGCAAAACAGAAGGATAATTTCATCACTGCAACATTACGATGTCCATCAGGAAGCTGCTTTCTGGAG
Source organism: Poecilia latipinna (assembly GCF_001443285.1). Taxonomy (NCBI): domain Eukaryota; kingdom Metazoa; phylum Chordata; class Actinopteri; order Cyprinodontiformes; family Poeciliidae; genus Poecilia; species Poecilia latipinna. The sequence continues at coordinate 673,214 of NW_015112676.1, read as the reverse complement.
TAAGTAAACAGTGACTCGAGACGGAGCCTGTGCGGCTACTAAAATATTAACTTACAGCAGCAAATCAACTGGTGGGCCCCCTTGGCCAAATCTGAGTCATGGGTTTGCTTTAACAGACCGGCAGTGGAGTAAATTTTTAATACGTCAACCATAATCTGAAACTGAAATCCGCTGTAAATAAAAATAAAGAAATCCGGTGTGGCTTACCCAGAAAAAAAAAGCAGGATTTTTTTAAATTCCCATCAGGCCTTTCTTGAAAAGTATTTGAATTGTTTAGTGCAGGTTTACCATTTTTTGCTAACTGCCAGTACTTTAGCAAGAAACCTAATGTACTGGTGAAAATCTGAAACCCCGTGTTTTACAGATCCAAACCGGATTTCTAGATATGGTCACAGGTCCAGCACAACTGGAGACAATTTTCCGGGATTGGGTCGTGAGCTAAACAGGTCCAGTACAGAAACCCAGAATAACTCTAAGCAGTGACACTACCCAATTCATTTTACGAGTCCTAAGGAAATCCCAGGAGTGTCTGGTTGAGAAAACCTCCAAAGGGATGAGCCCAGAAGGCATCGCAATTAAATGCCTGAGCCACCCTCTCTGGATGACAGAACTCTGACTCCAGCAAACATACAAAGAAAACTTTTCTCGTTCACTTGCATCTGGGATCTTGTTCTTTTGGTCATGATCCATATTTGGTGACGAAAATTAAGGGTTGGGCCGTAGAAAGAGCAATAACTACAGAGCTTCGTTTAGACCGAGCTCTTTCTTCACTACAGCAGACTGAAGCACCGCTTCATTACTGAAGATGAGGAGCCAATCCATCTATTCCTTTCTAGCTGCATCTTGCCATCAATCATGAACGAGACACTACTAAACATGATCTCTTGAGGCGGGGACATGAAATGAAATTAACTGAGCTGAATTGAAGCCACTTATTTCTGTAGGAGAACCATGACCTCTAACTTAGTGGAGCTGACTGTCATCCACTTCTATCTGGACTTTGACTTGGCCAGTCAAAGTCCATTCTAAACCATTCTAAACTCTGGCTAAGAGTTTAGGACGACCGTGGTGCTAAAAGGTAGGTTTAAGTCCTTTACAGTTTTCCACGTATTTAGCGTCATTCATCTTCTCATCAATAGTCACCCCCTTCACTGATGGTGATGATTTACAGATAAAGTCAAAATAAAATAATTTCTCTTGAAAAAAAATCATTAGAAATGATAATGTTTTTCCAAAATGAAAGTTCAGCAGAAACTGAACACCTGAAACATCACCAATCAGAGGCCAACATTTCCAGAAGTTAAAGCCGTAGTGCAAATTCTGCTGAACTATCTAAATTCTAATTTAGAGAATTACAGAAGCTTTAAGACTCTGATCTGTACTTACATATTTTAATTTAAAGTACATGCATGCATACGCTCATGATGGCCGTAGGAGTAAGTGTTGTACAAGGGTCAAGGAATAGAAGCTTGTGTTCTCAAACATGTGACCTCCGGTGTCCTGAACGTCGCCTCCACCCAGCCACACCCCCTGGTACACACACACACACACACACACACACACACATGCACGTCTTCCAACCTAGACAGGCCAGGTTGCCAGAGCTACACAAACTCCCACCCATTAGCGGCAGGATTCCAGTATAACCATGGAAACCGGTCTCTCACCCCCGGGGAGACGAGCAGCAGAACTGAAAGGCTCCATTCAATTTCCACATCCCAGTACAGCACACACAAAAGAACACACATGCACTCTTTTTTTTTTTTTCACACAGTAACACACACACACACCCACAGACGAGCAAACGCGCGCGCACACACAGTCGTGGACACGTCCTACCCACTTGCTCTAACAGCCTCGCAGTCACTCCAGCCTTCTCTGCCTGCCTCCACTGGGGTGAGTGGGAGCTTGTTAGAGAGACCGCGCACTACATCCTCTCACCCACGGTCCTCGGCTGCACACACGCAGCCCACCAGTGAAACATTAATTACACCTCACTCATTGTGATTAGACACACTTTTAGTGGGAGACGACAGACTTTATTGTGTGCTCGGGGATCATCCTTTCCCAACCCCCCGAAGGCAGGAAGCATCTTATCAAGCAGCCACGGAGAGTCGCATCAAATGACTGCGTCCCCGCATGCACACTCTCGTCTGCCACTCACTTCACATGGCAGATATGAAGAGGTGAGGCGGCTGTCATTTATAGAAATGTTCACCGACACCTCTTCTGTGCACAGGCATTGAAATTAAACTAAGAGAGGAGCCGTGTCACATTCGGGAAACGTCTCCTAACGCGATATATAAAGAGAGGAGATGCGGATGCGATAGCAGGTGAAAGGATCCACCACGCTGCCGAGAGCGCACCACGCTTCTCAAGTCTGCCCAAGACTTAAAAAAAAGAGAAAAAAAAAGGCAGAATGTACTCAGTGGGTTTAACTAAGAAGAGTGAAAAGGTTAATGAAGCACAGTGGGAAATCAGCCTTAAGGTGTCACAGTCAGAAGATCAGAGTAGATGGACAGAGAGTTACAGAGGTAGAGGAGGAGATCAGGAGGAAGCAGGCTTTGAGAGAGGAGAAAAATTACAGATCACTTTATATAAAATTTGCTTTATTTTTGATTAACTTTGGCTTTGTGTATGCAAATGACAAACTAGGCTTTCTTGTGTGTCATTGACTCACATTTATAATGCATTTTGTATATATATTTTTTTTTATTGGAGCTTGATTTCTGTTTCATAGTGTCAACTAGGTTGAGAAAATTTTTCATATAATGAAACCATTTTGCATATGTGATATTAAAACACATTCGTAATGACTATTAAATAATGTTTTGTAAAGAAGAAATAAGAATGTCAAAATTTAGAAAAAAAATTAACAATGGCATTCATAAAAGAGAAAAAATGGGAGAAGTGTGATGTTGCATAATATTTCTATGACAATCTTCAGAATTATTTATTTTTTTAAGGAAGGTAGGTGCAGCATCTTAACAGAAAAAAAAATATCAGAATTGAGATTGTTGCTTATATTTTGTTTTGGTGGTGATTCAGAAGCAAAGACTGATCACTGAAAAAGCAACTTAAGGGTTGAAATTTTTTGAAAATTCATTAATATTTATGATATTTGTAGCTAATTGAGGCATTCTTTAAATAACAAATGTAAAGAAAATGTCTTGACACAGCCCATTTCACTTGCATGTTTCCTTTGCTTAAGAGACCCAGATGGTGAAATTTGTCTACAAATTTAGTTCAAAGAAACAAAAATTTCTCTGAATCAGTGTTGCTGCCAATTTCTGGCACACAGAGGCGTTGATTACTTGCAACCTGCCCACTCCTGAAAAAGAAAAGGATAAAATAATTTTAATAATCCTATTTTAAGACATGAATAGAAAAAAATTGACTTTTTGTTTTTGTTTGTTTTTTAAAGAATAGACGTAAATTGCTTTACTGTCGTTTAAGGGGTTATAAAATGAAAAAGTAGACACCTGAAAGTATCTTTAGAAAGGAGAAGAGTAATGTAAGATATGGTATTTCTAAAACAAAGATCATAAAACCTTTAAAAGATTTTTTTTTTTGTCCAAAGTACAAGGTAAAGCTTTCCATGAAGGATTACGGAAATAATTTCCAAAAGGAGACTGTCAAAAAAATAAAATAAATAAAATAAAAACACAAAAATGACTAACAACCTGCTCTGAAACACACTGTTCTGATTATCTCCTTGATCCCATCAGTAGCCCACACAGACCATTAAGATGTGAACCCTGTTTAATTCAATTTGGAAAAAATAAATCTATTCAAGAAAACTGATTGGCAGGAACGCGTCATTCTACCTTCTCCACCGACGCAGTGCAGGTTGTTTTCTGGTATCCTAGTGGCAAGAAGAGCGGAGGTGAAGAGATTTGAGTCTGAACCTGGATGGATGCACAGGTGGTAGGACTGACAGAGAAGTGAGGTGAAAAGATGAATAAATAAAAAAAAAAAAGGGTGTGGTGTTGTTTTGAGAAGCAGTGTAGTGTAGGCGGGAGGCAGAGAAGCAGGGCAATCTGGAGCGAGGCATGGACGGAGGAAGAGGCGAGGGAGGCTGGCATTAATGATGGGTGCGCCTGAGGCCACACAAGTACAGCTGTCTCCTCTCCCAACTTCAGCAATGTCAGATTGGTATAATAAAGCTCGGTTGCTCTGGTCTGTGCTCGCAGCTGGGTGGCTTGGGATGGAGAAAAAAACAAAACAAAACAACAAAACAAACCAAATCATTTTCACATCCGTGAATGAATCCACAATACAGTGACTGCAAACATCTGTGCGTCTTATTTGGATTTTATTTTACTAAGTAGTGCACACTTGTGAAGTGGAAGAAAAAAAATGATGAATGGGTTTCATCGTCTGCCACGAATGAAAATCTGAAAAGTGTGGTGTGTTTTTAAATTCAAAAATTCCGTTTTATAGTCATTTGTTTGAACAGAAATACTTTTGAATTTCTTTCAAAGACTTTATCATTGCCAATTTTCTATACAAAATAGTGGAGTTTCCGTTTCAGTTTAGTCAGATGGAGACTTTGCTTTTTTTTTTTTAAACAGCTGAGACACACATTTTCAAACGTCAGGTTTTGGATGTTGAAAACTTGGGGAACTTATTATGTTACCTAATCCTACTGTAAACTGTTCCACTTTATTCCTATTCTGTCTGCTGTGCTTCTCATTGGTCTTCATGATTATGTTTGTCACAAGCAAAACTCTGAGGCCTCCACAGATCTGACGTAGTTGTTGTACTTGTGTTGAAAACACATTGTGACAAAGATGTTCAGTTTGTGGTTTACCACTTGTCCCTTATTTTTTTCTTATTTCTGATTTATTTTGTCCTCCAATAGTTGGCCACAATGATTTCATTTAAACATTGCTGCTGCAACTTTGCATCACTCACTATCCTGGGCTTATTTGTGGTAGTGTTAGTCAGTTTACATCTATGTAGATGTTTTAGTTAAAGCTAATACCTTTGGACTATTGAATGACTATGAATATTTATTTAGTTTCTAGGCACATTTCTGGTAAATTTTTTGTTTTTCACCATTATATTTGTTCTTTTAGATGTTCCAGGCTGAGCAGCTATATAGGAGGGGCCAGTCCAGCATTTCCTGCTTAAATGGCCCTATGGTGTCACTGATTGTCTCACTGGGTTCTACCAAATAGAGGGTTTTCTTTTTTTGTATTGTTTTGTTTGCCTTTTTTCTCTTTAAAGCAACCTTCTGAGTTGTATTCAATGTTTTATTTTGAAGTTCATTAAGTTATGTGGATTTGTTTGTGCATGAGATCAATTATCTCGTTCCTGTTTTCTGTTTATATTTTGTTGTTTGGTTTGACCTGTTCTATTATGGTATGGTCTAATGAAGTGCAACTATGTTGCTAATTTGGCATAACACCAGTAATATTTCAGATTCTCCAGATGGATGTCAGAGCCTTAAAAAAAAAAGCTAAATAATAAGAACCAGCATCAACTGATGGCTGATGCTGTTTGTTGACCATTTGACTACACTACCTCACACACCTGCATCATTTCTTTTCAGATTTTGATTTGTTAAAAAGCACGTCCAACCACTTCATTATGCGCTACTGTATGTTGGCCCGGTCACATATAACCCCATTAAAACATGTCAAAGTTTGGGGTTGTACCTTAAAAAAAAAAAAGAAATGTATAAAAAAAAAACTAAAAGTGAACAAGATACTCTATGCTCTCACAGATAACTGCAGCCCAGACTGACTGCTGCTCTAAATTGCTGCCTCCTCTGTTAGAACAGAACCGCTTGCTTTCATGGAGTTTCCTTTGGCTGACGTCAGAGTGCGTCCAGAGTGCACTGAGTCAGACATGGATGAGCTCTGCCCACCACCTTGTCTTTGTGTCACTGTCCTTTGTGGCCTTGTGAAAAGGTAAAAAACATGATGTCAGATGTTCCAAACTCGAGTCACATCCGGTCACTTATCATCACGCCATACACCCGGATCCTGCAGGGCTTGACCAAGGACACACGAGCAAACAGAGTCAATCTGAGGACTGCCTCTGCTGCCTGTACTTGATCTTTACATGCACTTTTATTTGATGGACCGATGTGGGAGGATATCTGTTTGTCTGACTCACTCCGTGTCTGCCTGACCACCCCCTCCCTCCTGGCCGGTACTTCAGTGTTGTGTCTTTCTCCTCCTTTTCTCCTGATCACTGCTGTGGTGATGTGGTCCAGGCATGTAGCCACTGGATAATCTGATTAGAGAAGGCTCAGGCATAAAGTCTCCACTCTGATCACTTCAGTCACCTGGGACTTTGGTCGCATTTGTTTGGGGGGGTGGATGGAGGAAACAAATACGCTTGTGAGATCTTCTGACATGTTAGTTCTGGTTTGTGAACTTCACCTTCTTTTAACCCTGCATTATAGTACGGTACTCTGTGCATTCACTTTGACTTTTTTTTTTATTTTATTTTTTTTTAAATATATTCTGTCATGTAACAATCACAAATGTCTCCGTTTTCAATTGGGATTATTTTGTGACAGACCATCACAAAATAATTCATAACTGTGAACTTAAAGAAAACATTGAAATCTGAACATCTCTTAGAGCACTGCCAAACCCATCATATGATGAAATAGCACAACTACAAACCTACCTAGAAATGCATAGGCACACTCTCTTCCTCCTACAAAACATAAACATTACTTTAGACATAATTGGTCTCTCCAAATGGTGCTAGGGTGTGTGTGAATGGTCATTTGTCTTGTGTGTCTCCATGCTGACCTGTGATGAACTGGTGACTCTCGTCCAGTCACTGATGGAGATGGGACCATGGAATCTGTTGGCCAAAATTAAATCTAGCCTTCATGGCCAAGCGAAAAGTGGTTTGCAGTTTGTCACAAGCCACACAGAGGAAGGAGGTGCAGAGACTAAAATGCTGCTCTTTTACTTACATGGAAAACACAAACGCATGGTGGAAAACCAGCACTGAACGTCACCCAGAAAACTCAGTCCTTACAGTGAATCATCCTGGGGGGAGAGGTGAGAGGATGTTCATCGTCCCGCAGGAAAACAGCCTTAAACGTGCAGCAAGAGCCACTTTGGATCAAAGTGTAGTCATTTGTTAGAATGGCCTAGTCTCTGAACACACTGAAATCCACTTGAGAATCTTTTCAAGAGTTGGAAATTGATATTGAAATTTGGGAGTACCCCGAAAGACTTGCAGCAAAACTCGTAGCAACATAGGGTTCAACAAACGATTGACTCAGTGGGGCTCCACAGTTACTCTCTACAGTGTGCATAAAACTTTAACATAACACGTTATAGTTAGTGGCTGTAGTGTGCCCCAATATGAAAACTTTCTAAAAAAAAAAAAAAAGAAAAGAAAAACTTTTGCAAGGTAGTGTAAAGTAAAAGAGGGAGCAGAGGGGGGTCGGCTTTCCTGTTAGAGATTAAGTTGCATCCTTATGGACTGTACAAACATGTAAATCTGTGATTCCCTCGCGTCGGAGGATACAAAGTGTGTTCTTCAGGCCTCCAGAGGCCCCACAGATGTACAAAGCTTTTCATTAGGTAAGCCAGGCGTTATTCCCCAGCATGTTCTGCAAATGTCCCCGGGGGGTTTTGTTGAGAGCGTGTGTTGTCAGACCGCTGAGGGGAAAAAAGGTGGAGAGGGGAAGAGTGGATCTTGTCAGGAAAGAGACGAGGAAGGCTTAGACATGACAGACATCTCATTAATCACAAGACTCTCCAGGCAGTATTTGCGGCCCCACACCTCCTCTCTGTGGAGGAAACCAAAGGTACTGGACTGGATTGGCAATCGGAAGAGCGCACGTGTTGGTTTAGTGCCCCGTTTCTTCGGTGGCTTCATTATTGCCCTTTTCCCTCTGTCATTCCCGGCTGTGGTCGTGTGCACCATCAGCCCCTCTGGCAGCTTCATCCCTGACAGGTACAGACAGAGAGAAACACTCTGTAGGAAGCAAATCTGTCACCGCGCTAACTAAAACATGTCAGAGGGAAAGTGCTGCGTGTCTAAGAGCAGCGGTGCCCTCGCTGCGTGGATGGCTGATTGGAATTCAGGCTGTTTGAGCCAAGTGTTTATTTCACAGCTTCAGAAGAGGAGTAGACAATGAAAGAGCCCTGGAAGAGATGGAGCAGCCGGTTGCATCGGAGAACGAAAGATTTGGGAGGTGTGGGGGGGAGAAATCAAGGCAGAGCTGAACTGTACGGCACAGTCTGCATGTGTGTGTGTGTGTGTGTGTGTTCGTGTCCTCAGGGAAGCCTGCTTCTCTCTCTAGGCTAGACTGAGCTCACCTGAGGCTCTCCTCCACCCCAGCAGCTGTTTCACTCACTAACTACCTTCAAGTTTCACCCCCAGTCTCCATCAGTCACACCAACTCCTGATCGCTTGTGTCTACAAGCCTGGCACCTCTCAGCCAGGCCCTCTGACATGCAGTGGTGTAATGTTTGAGCTTCTTCCACATTATTGACTTGAATCATGGAAAACTATGTTGGAGCGTTGCAGCTGAACAGCTGCTGGGATAATCCACGACCTGACGACTGTGGCCATGTGTTTTCAACTGAATGCAGTCCAGCTTGTAGACTGCTCCACAAGCGAAGCGGTATAAATTCCCATATAAGGCAGGAGGACCCTTCCTAACCTCCTGCTCCTCCTCTCTCTCCTCTCCCTCCGCCGACCCATAACTCCTTTACGGAAACTAGCTCATATGGCAACCTCCCTCAGACGCACACATAAACACAGTCACATCATGCAAAGAGCTGAAAACCGTCTAATGTCGAACACTGTGTCGTCAACGTGTGTCGTTATAAACCAGATACTGGCTCGTTCTCCAATAGATCAGACTCTCGTTCTTAAATGGGTTCAAAAGGTCAGAGTTTGCCACAGTTTCAGCTTCATGTTTTATTGAAGATGTTTTCAGTTTCCACTTAGTTTGGAATCGGCTAATCTGATTCCACTATTAAGACGCCTCGCCTGTTGTATTTATACACTCGTCGGTTTTAAGGGTTTGGTTTGAAGGTCCAATTTGGGAATCGCAGCGCATCTGAGTAGAGGGTCTACTTGGTGCAAATTAGAAAACTGCTGGGATTTGGGAATTGTTGTGGTGGGTGACTGGGCTATATGGGTGTATTGCATGTTCACGTTAATGTTCTGGTTGGCAGGAAACAGAAAACCACAAAAAATGAGAAGAAACTGTAAACATATGGTGGACCCCTGCCTATTTGTGGACGGATTCAGCTATTCGTTAATTTTTCCGAGGCAAAGAACTTCATATTACTCACATAAACTCCGCCCATTTGCAGAATGTTTTGTAGCGCATATCAAAAATAATTGATGGAAAGTGCAGGTTGGGAGACTGACATAACCAGGTGCAACGCTACCTGACGCTACTGGCTGGCATTCAAAGTCACTTAAATCCTGTTTGGTCACATTCTGATGCTGAAGATCAACAAGTCTAAACGCACTGCGGCAGGGATTCGTTATTTGTGTTAGCAAGTAGCTGGAACTGGTGTATCTAATAAAGTGGCCAGAGCGTTTTTAGCCGTCGTTCACATTCATACTTTAGACATCAGTCAACGCCGAAAAAAAAAAAAACTGCTTGGCCTGAAAATGACCTGAGCAGATATTTTCGCATCCTTTTTAAACTAATGAAGACCAATAAATTTTATGTGGGTAGCTCCCAACCAACTCTGCATATAAGAGCACTTTGCAGTCGTCTTATCAGCAATAATATTGACCACCGCATATAGATGTTATTTAATCTGTACTGCTGCTACAGAGTATGGCTGACTGATTGGATTAATTAAAAAAATTATGAAAATTAAGTTATTGCTGCAGTGAAAACGCAGGTAATCTGTCATCACAGGTTTTCTTTTTTTTTTTTTCCAGACAATGTAAAAAAAACAAACAAACTTGAAAGCCTACCTTTTCAAATAATTATAGTGTGTAACAAAACACACAACTGATTGTCTTTTTTGTTGTTCGCTTTCACACTCTCTGGGGCTCTCTTGCCAACCACAGGGAGACCAAAGGGTGAAGCACATGTTGCCCGGCAATGGTTTCGCAAACAATACAAGTTAGTAATAATATATTTCTCCCTAATTTATGTACTGAAACCCTGAAGGGATGTATACATAAACAGAGACTGGACAGTCCTGTATTCAAGTGGTGCTACAAACCATCAGAAGGGCAAATTAACAGTTTACTTGTGCAACTCTTGCTACAGTTATCTCCACGGCAGCCATATTGAATGCAGGCTTCTGAGTTTGGTGGGATTTGTGTTTAATTTGTAACTCTAATTTATTTAATTTGTTTATTCTCCAAGTACAAATCGCACCAATGACATAAGATTTTAAAGGATTTATTATACCTTGAGTGAGTTTCACTGCACCAACTGTGAAGGTATCGCCTACAAAAAATAAACACACTGGGGTTCAATTCAATACCAGACATTTGTGCACAAAAAAAAAAAGAAGAAAAAACACTGAGCATAAGCTATTTAGTGTGAAGGTAGTCAGAGCTTTCTCAACTTCTAGTTAAACTAAAAAAAAAAATTCTTCAAAAATAAAATTAACCTTGCTCTGTATTCTCCACAATGTCTTCAAACCATTACATAAGAGCCGACTTTGTCTTGGGTTCTTCACAGAAAGACCTTGACACATGCTAATTATGTTGACTGACTGAAACAAGCAAGCTTTAACCCATATTTGTGTCCTGTACATGATTATGAAACAAAGTCCTAATCAGAAGATCAGTTGTGGATGTGCGTTCGCCATCAAAAGTGTCAAAGCATCTTCCTCTTCAAAGCTGCGTCGGAAAAGTGATCAATACCGAAGCTTCTCATCAACCCACATAAATCTGGTGGGACGGACGGAGGACAGTGGGAGGCAGGGATGGGTTGAAGAATGAAGATAATGAAAAAAAACAAAAAAAACATAAGCAGAGCTGATAAGCCTTCAGCAGAGGAAGTGTTGTTCTGGGCCAATTCCCCCGTGGAGGCCCTGCATCCCACTGCTGCCCTGCTGCAGGATGTGTCCTCGTGTGGGAATACACAAGGAATGCGGCCCCCTTTTGTTTAGCGTGCGATAGGCTTCTGGTTGGCAGTCATTTGTGTGTCTTATGTGTGACGAGCTCCAGGCTTGGCAGAGGCTGATCAGAGCGACACTCCAGCAGTCCTTTCTGGGTAAGGCCCTCCTGGGAAAACAATGACGGAGCTCATAGCTGCTATCTTTCAAAGCCCCTCCTTGGCCGGTTAGACACACGGTGGGTTTTCTCTCTGTATTTATTTATTTTTATTATTTATAAACCACACATTAAACAAATGGTTAAGAGGGGATCTTAAAAAAGCTTGCCAGCTTTTTTATTTTTTTAGTTGGAATCCCCCCAAAGAGCCAGAAGAACTCAAAACCTTTCCCTGACACCTCCCACAATGTTCCACCAGTATGAAAGTTTTTAGAACTTGACGCTTCTCCTTCCGTCTGCAACTAGTCTGTCTCTTCAGGTCCGCCAAGGACACACTGCACATTGTGCTAAAAAATGCAAGTTTCTGTCTAAATAAATTATCGGGAGTTACGTAGTTGTTGTTTAGTAATTTTTGTGGATGCAGAGAACCTGAAAAGGGGGAACAAAAAGGGTTTGCACAACATGCTGCTAGTAACAAAGTACTTCAAGATTTAAAAAAAAAAAAAAAAGCCCTCTTGGCAAAGGTTGGATGTGCTCCTGAAGATATTTTATGCTTAAATTATATGTTTAATAGCGGGCGGGGATTAAAAATAGAACATCCATCTTGAAACAGAAGGGCATGAGGAATATGCTGACAATAAAACGCAACCAATCTATAAACAAGGTCTTGACTTTCAGCAGTTGTATAAAGCTTTCGCTCACATTTTCTCAAAAGACAACAAGAGTGAGATTTGCTGGCAAGAAAACACAAAGAAATAATGCATGGCAAAAAAAAAAGTAAAAAAAAAAAAGGTAGAGATTCTTTCGCGATGGAATAAGGCCTGTCCTGGACAAGGTGATAAATGTTTGCAGGCGTGGGAAGCACATAACTGAGATAAGTTGCACACAGCGTTTCCCAATAAATTAGAATATCTGTGGAAAGTTTAAGTATTCAATAATTCCAAAAAGTGAAATTTATATACAGATACTGATCTTACAAAAATATTTCAGCTAATTTTAAGGAAAAGCCTAAATCTGAATTGACTGCCCAGTAGGCTATATATATATATATATATATATATATATATATATATATATATATATAGTCTTTTACTTTATTGATTTTATTTAGTAAGAGAAAAGAACATTTCAAGGATATTCTATCTCACTAAGATGCAGCGTTGGAAAATGTTTTAGAAAACGAGCTCAACTAACCACATCCTGCCTGGTGTAAGGAGGAGTTAGGAGAATCGTCAGTGGTTTCTGAAATATTGAACAATCGTAGCAGCATAAGAAAGGAGGCACCAAACAATAAAGCAATAAAAATCCACATTAGATAGGTATTCCTTTTGAGAAATTACAATACATTTACAATTTCCTATCAAAACCGATGAAATCTGCGTCACAATTTCACCCGATTCTGAGCACGGAGAGGAACAAAGCGTTGGAGTGAAAACTCCAGCAACACTTGAAATAATGTCTAATCAACTTTGCTGCTAATGGAGATTGTTACTAGGCATCCAAAGTGTTCAGTGGAGTCTTAACCTCACAAGACTTTAAGCTGTCATTTCAAGCTCCAAACGTGACCGGATTAAAACAATTCTGCAAAGAAGAGTGGGCCAAAACTCTCACACGGCGTCGATGACAAAGACTCACCGTCAGTTATCACAAACACTGGGACGGAAGCAGACGGCAGGTTTGTGATTACTTTCATTAGGTCCTGTTGGCTCACATTGCGTTATTCCCCTTAGCAATCAAAACATCCTTTGAGAAAGACAATCTGTATTCAGTCACGTTATCTTTATTTATTTATTTTTTCTCCACAGTGAAATTAGGTTTGTCTGACATATTCAAGCGAGGGAAAATACGTTTTCACAGCGCTCTGTGACAGGACTTTCTCACAAACTAACACTTAAAACACGTGAAACTCATTGCTTCGTACAGAGCAGTGAGTCACGCACGGTCGGGAAGGGAAGTCAACTATTTGATTCAATCTTAAATGTGTACAAGGCTAAATCTTTGACTTCTACTGAGATTTTTTTATTTTTATTTTCTTTCATACTTTCAGCTCAGTGTGGAAATACGGTTTAATTTGCCCAAGTTGCTGATAAAAGAACAACTCCTAATGAAAAAAAAAACAAAAAAACCTTTATATTATGCTCTTTGTGGATGTCGGCTTGCGCTGGTCTTTTAAGCGAGGTAAACTTGGAGCGCTAAAGGAACAGAATTTAATTATTTGATCTCCTGATGGGAAGGAAATACATAGGGAGACTGAAAACAAGGCAAGGTGAGGTTTATTGATGTATTCAGGACAGTTTCTTTGCGTCAGTGTAGCCCTCATGTTGACAGTTTATGCACAGTGATACAAGCACTAGTTAGCAGTCGAGATGCTGACCCCAACAGTGAAACTCTTAGGCTGAAACTTCACACACAGGGTTCCAATGCAGTCTGAAAAAGTATGAAATGTATTTTCATAAGCCCATCCATCCACTGTGCACTTTTCCATTTGTTTTGCCGTCCTTCCTTCTGGTCAATCTTCCATAATTTTGACCTCTCGCTTTTCCGATTGTCCATTAATCTGTTTATCTTACCATCCATTCATTTACCTTACTGCCCATCCATCCATCCTGTTTTTTTTTTTTTTTTAATGTCCATATTAAAACCAGGGATTCTGACACGAAATGCACAGGAGCCCTGCATATAGAGCATTGGGTAGCAAAATAAAAAATAAATTATGTAATGATGATAAAAAGACCTGACATTGTTTGGTTTTTTTTTTAATCGCATACTCAAGTTTTTGAGACCAATATTTGGTATTTCTTCAAGTTACTGTTAAAAACAACATCTAGGGAGAAAAAAAAAAAGAAGAAGCGAGACAGATTCGGTGAAAAAGCCCATAAAATATGTAAAACACTGTGCATTTTGAATGAGTTCGTTCATGTATCTCCAGGAAATAAAGCACATCTTTGGTTCAATGGTCTTACATCAAGATGCATGGATATTGCAGTAGTACAAACTACAGACAAAGGCTCAGTTTCCTCTCTACTGCATGCATCCATTAAAAGTTGTTGGTTTAAAAAAAACCAAAAAAAAAACCGAGCCATTTGATATGTTTTGCTGGGTAAATCCATGCAGCTCATTTTTTCAATAACAACTCAATCAAAAAACAAAACGCTCGTTTTCGCCGGGAACTTACAGCCTTATTTACACGACGGCTGAAGACACTTTATGCGAATTAGCCGACATCACTCGCATGTAAAGACGTGCGTATGATTGATAAACAAACGTATTGCACTGGCTGCCATTACCATACATCTTCTGGGACTCAAGTAACAGAATAAAAACTTTACACTCCAAACCAGCACAAATGTGTCACTCGTCTCCCAGGGCAGGACGGCTGATGAACACCCTCTTGTTTCACGATAGAAGCCACCCTAATTTAATTGTAAAGAGTTCCCCCCCCACACACACACACCTTTTAAAAGACGAGGACAAGTTTTTACTTGAATAAAAAGTGATGACGGTGATTCAGACCTGGAGGTGACAGAAAACAAAATCAAAGAGGGAGCCAGGGACAGAGCTTTAAAAGCATATAAACCGTCTGTCCATACAGTCAACCACTTCACTGCAGTGTGTGTGTGTGTGTGTGTCTAGATGCAGTATATAAAACCCAAGACTCATTATCGTTGAGAGGGCAGCTCAAGTGCCCTCAGGCTCATTTTAGCTCCTTTCTTATTTCTCTGCTAAACTAAACTCTCCAGTTTTGGACATTGTGCTCCGACAACAACGTATCTAATTGACGTCTTGAGCACAGTAAAGTGCCTTTCAAAAGTATTCGTGCCCAGCAAACATTTCTGTACTCTGTCATGTTAACTTACGACTACAATTTATTCAATTTATCACACAGATTTTAGATAACAGACCAACGCAGCGCCGAGGGTGATTTGGAAATGATTGTTAAAATTGCTTATATTATAAAAAATATGGAAAATGTGCTACGTACTTGATGAACTACAGATAGTTAATTATGTGATTCCGAAGGGAATTGGCTGTACCGCAATTTATTCAGGGGTATCAGAGTAAACAAAGTCTACACCGCAAAGACACAAAATCTGGCAAAGTATTTTTGGTCTAATTTTTAATGCAAGTATCTCAGAATCCTTGAAATGAGGTAAAACTATCTTACAACTTTTTTTTTTTTGCGAGATATAAAAGCTTATTCTAAGTCAATAATTCCTTCCAGTGGCATATTATTTCACTTATGACGTTAGAAAAACGTCTTATCATAAGTGAAATAATCTTCCAGTGTAATTAATACAATTTTGTCAATATTGGGGAATTATTGATTTAAAACAAGCTTCAGTATCTTGCTGGAAAGTTGCTTGTAAGTTAATTGTGTCTCATATCAAGTGTACTAATACATTTGCACTAGAAACTAGAAGAGACTACAATACTAGTAAGATTTTGAGTTTTTGCAGACACACTTTTTTTCTGTCAAATGGCACCTTTGACTTTCTGCAAGAGGGTCTCCAGTCTGGAGGGGTTTTGCTCTCTCTGCATGGTTTGCATTTTCTCTTTTGTGCATAGGTGGATTCAATCCAGGTTCTCCAGCTTCCTCTCAGTCCAAAAACATGACTGTTAGGTCAAATGTCAACTGTCTGTCCTGAGAGTGACACACTCTCTCCCATCAGAGTTGGATGGATGAATGCTTCAATTTCCTTCTGATTCACAATTATATGCAAATTGCATTGATATGTCAAATTAAACCATGAAAAAACACATCGTAGTCGTCGCTGAGACAATGTGAAACGGTTCCGACAGCTACGAATACTTCTGAGAGGCGCTGCAGAAACTAAAGCGGTGCTGCCTCGCAGAGCTTTTTTCTTTCGTTTTTTTTTTTGTTTTGTTTTTTTAAGTGCAGCAGCGTGTACATTCAGATCCCGTCTCCACCTCGATTTGTTTAGTCTGTGCCTCCCGGGGAGCGCGAGCTCTGCCTCGGAGTCTGAAGGCGGTGCTAAAACAGAGACGACCGGCGCGGCCGGCGTCTTACAGGAAGCCGAGGAGGCAGGCGACCTCACATCCTGCCCGAGATCTAGAAGAGACGTTTCTCGAGAAGAAATGGCACTCTGAGCGATCTCTAGCGATGCTGCACTCTAGTTCTGCTGAAGAGTGACGCCGACCTTCGCGGCGAGAGAACGAACGCGATAAGAACGACCCACGAGGAGACGTTACATTCATTAAAAACTTCAAGTGATTAAAATGTAATAAAGCGAAGCTTTCATTGGAGACGAACGTGTAAAAGAACAACAAAACGCTCCCCCCGATCAGACACTGGTAATGGCTGTAAATTGACCTCGTAAGGTCTGAAAAAAATGACGTCTCAACAGGCAGTTTCTGTGGAGTTACTCCGTCAGGCAGTAAAATACATCCAGGCAGCGCGATCAAGGAAATTCCCCCATGAATAGAGCCAAAACATCCGGCCACTGCAGGACGGCGTGGCCGTCGGTTCTACCTCCAAACGGGTCGTGAATCAGATGAGAGAAACATTGGCTTTTCTGCGCTATGGAAACCCTGAAACCATCCTCCCACCACCCTTTTTATCTGCTCATCAAACACAACCGAGATGTTTCCCCATGCAGTCTGTCTGTCTCAAGACTTCAAACATTTACAAAACGCCGCCACACTTCATCACAGAAGTAAAGTGGAGCTCGTCGGCTTTCCACTGAGCAGTCTTCACTTGACAGTTTGTGGATCTGAGTCGCTGCATCTGGCCAAACGCAGCCAATGCCTCCTCCAGCCCCCCTCCCCTTGCCGCCTCCCTCCATCCCCACCTACTCCCTCCTGTTGCCATCAGGGCTTCTTGGCTGCGGTTTTGGCTTTCCCGTTGGGTCCTGTTTTGATCTGGGTCATCTCCACATCTGTCAGGGCGTCGGGGGGAAGGCTGGAGCGCATGCGTTCAACCGTCCTCTGGTAGGCTGCCCTCTCTTGCTCCAGGGAGCGAATCATGTGCTTCATTTTGCTCTCCCGAGAGAGGAAGCTCTCCACGCTCGTCTCCAGAGTCTGAATCTTCTGCCTTGCAGCCTGCAGGACAGAGAGAACGCATCTCAGTCAGGCGCTGTTGCAAAACGGACACTCAAATTTGAAAATCTTGAGGACTGTAAAACAAGACGTGCAATTTCGCACCGCAGCCCGGGAGGATAACGTCAGTAATCGGCGTAATGCATCTGAATGTGCATTTCATCCACGATCTTGAAATAACTTGTTGAGCTTTATAGGAGTCGAAAACCAAGTCCAAGTCCAAAACATTGACCCTCTAGTGATTTTCTCTCGCTACAATCAGACATGAGAGCGCCTGAAGAACTTTCAAACCTCTGTTAATATGAAGCTCATCAGGTGCGACTTTATCAGTCCTCCTCCACAGATTCACACTTCACTGAAATGATTGAAGTACGTGGAGAACATAACAGCTCTCAGGCCTTTTGTTTCTTCAACAGTCTCTCATTGCCGCTGTGTTTTCCACTGATGTATTAGTGCCATCTACAGGTAATCCGAGGCAATGACATTTTTGCAATTACACACAGCTTCTTCGAGATTGCACAAATTGGCATTATTTTTTTTTAACAAATTGTGACTCTCTGCAGAAGAATATATCCACTCAACAGTATTCTGGTTTACCACTTAAACATGCGATGTTGCACTTTATTTTCCTTACTTGAAGTTTTTCCAGCAGATCCATGTTCTGTTTCTTCAGCTGCACGTTCGTCTTCTCTAATTTGTCGAGGCGCTCCGAGTCGTCGGGCGGCGGCCCGGCGTCCAACATCTCATCCTGCAGGACGTGGTACTCGACCTCATATGCGTGCAGCTGCTTGGAGATGTCCATGTCCATCACCTAGTGATCCAGAATGAGCTGCAGTGAGGTTGTTTGCACCAAAGCTTCAGACATATAAAGCCTGGAAATAAATTGTGTATTGCAATAGCCTTGCTTTGTTTGTAAAACATTTGATTTTCAGGGGGCTCTTTTCTATCAGTAGTCAGTCAAACTACTGATGGGTATCATGCTAGAAGGAAAGTATGCAGTTTCTATGTAGACCAAAATAAAAACATCTGCAATTGTTGAGCTATGTTGGGCTTTTGTTCTTTATACAGTCAAGACTTTTCAAGATTCTCTTGGAAAGCAATGACAGGTCCAACTGAAAATTTAAAAACGATCCATTTGGAGACGCAGCAGATGTGCTCTAGTCAAACGAAACCAAACCTGAACTTTCTGGCCTGGACCCAAAGTAAAGTGTTGGGGTGGCAGAATCACGCTGTGGGAATCATTTCAATTTAGTAAGACAAAAAATATTCCCCGTCTTGATCCACCAAAAAAAAAAAAAAAAATCTCAATAAAATTACACTGAAACTTGTGCAAGGGGTGTGAAAACCTTTACAAGGTTCTGCATAAAACACATGTAATTGCATGTATACTTTATTTTTTTTTAATATTCGTGTTCTGTGTTCAATTTTCACAAGTTGGCAAAACCAAATTAGATGCGAGAAAATTGTAGCATTACTTTTGCATCGATGCGCTGCATTGAATCCCTTTCGGTACCTTGGTAATGGTTTGCTCCATCTGTGTCTGCGTGAGCGTGGGGAGTGTCGTTTTCAGGTAGTCCACGATGCTCTCAAAGCTGTCGCACTCCACTATCTCCCTCTCATGGTTGCTCAGCAGACAGAGGGCCACTTTAAAGATCACCTCAGTACCCTGTACAAACACTAGATCTAACCACAAAAACAACAGCAACAACAACAAAAAACAAAGAAGAAGCAGCATCAGAAAAGTGTTAATGTAATCTCCAACACAAATGCCTCAGCAGATATAATTCTGCCGAGGCAATTTGGCTGCAATCAGAGACCCCAATGTTCTGGGCTTTACCAAAGATGCGGGACACGAAGCCGAGGGGGAACTGCGAGGCGAAGAGGGTGAGGAACCAAGGCGCAGCGTAGAGGCTCGGCCCGATCTCGTACTCCTCCAGGTGATTGTAAAGGTCCCGGTGGTAGTCGTGCAGCAGCCTGGAGAGCTGGTACATCTGAATCTGGAGCACCAGGGAGACAAAAAAAAAAAAAAGGCAACATCAGGTCAGAACAAACTGGTAGAACTGGATCTGGAAGAGACAAGGTTTCCAAAAGAAATCCAAGAATCAATGAAGGATTTTTTTCTTTTTTTTTTCTTCCTTTTTCCTCCCCCATTGAACCACAGCGCTGGTAAAGTGAAAGCAGTGTTGCTTAAAGGACTTGCTCAGACAAGGCCGTGCGTCTGATGAGCTGCAACAACTCTTTTTACAGTATGAGACAGCAAAAAGCAAAGACAGGAGAAGCAGAAGTTAGCTCGGGCTAAAATTAGACTCCAAGCTTTTACAATTTCCTCAAAGTAACAAAGAAGACAAGCGGTACCTGAGCCTCCTCCCGAAGCGCAAAGGAAACAGCACAAATATGTGAGGAAACGTCTTTAAAGACCAAAACCGCTGCAGGGAGGGAAACGGCAGGCTTCTGCTCGGCTGAACGGTTACCTGGAGGAGATTAAACATTACCCCCCGCCCCGCTGTCGATGCTTCAACTATGGTGAGGTCAGCTGATGTTTAACTGGAGCTAACAGAGCAGGTGTGGTCTGACGGAGAGGTGGAGACACGCCGCTGCCAGCAAATCAAACCAATAAAAGGTGACAGGCAGATGACCGCTATAAAATGAACGGAGGAGCACACTGTGCATGGTTTTAAACAGGAAGTAGATGTGTTTGGTTTTTTTTTGTGTGTGTTTCTGTGCTTTCAAAACACATTCGCAAAACTGGAATCTGCACTTGTCACTCCCGTCAAAAGCAATTTAAATAAAAAAAAAAGGCAATAAAGACAAAAAGCATAAAACTGTAAGAAAATATTTTAAAATGGTATTTTCTTACACAAAGTTGACACACATTTGGTTAAAATAAAACATCGACTCAGAAAGAATTCCTGCACATTCTCGACCTCGTGATGGCATTACATAAGAAAACGGAATGGTGCGTTTCATCATCTTGTCTTCAGGATCAGGCGCTGTAGTTCTTACAGTAAAACGTTTCAGTGTTTTATCCATGGCATAATGCCTGAAATATTTAAACTATGGAGCAGGTCTGGACTGCTGGTGTGCAAACTCGGGTTCTGGGCTGTTCTGTTACGCCGCGATGCTGCTGGATGAGAGGATACGATGCTCTAAATGCGCATTTTTCTTAGGAAATAAATTGAAGCCATGTGCATTTATTGGATAACAGTACTGGTTATAATGCAAACCACATTGTGCCTTTCCTCTTCTGCTTGGAGAATGCAGGACCAAGTGAAGAAGTAGTTAAATGTTTATTTGTTTACACAAAGAGTAATTTTCTCTCAGTCTCATAAAGACTGAAATGGTTCTGTCCCATTATTTTCTCAGCGTTTAATTTGTTTGTGAACAATGTTATGGAGAACTCAGCAGAGATTTTTTTTTTTAATGAACAATTTTCAATGCATAAAAATCTTAATGATTCTCTATTAATTATTGCAAACAGAGCTATTAGTTACTGGGGGAAAATTCTTTTGTTCAATGATACTATGAAACAGGGTTTTTTTTTTATTATTGTAATCAGTATCAGCAGCAGCCTTTATCGAGTATTTGTGACAAAATGCCCAAAGTGGCCAAAAAGCAAGCAGGAAGGTCAGCACAGGTTAGAACCTGAACCCTTTGGCGATGTTCACATCTTGGTTGTTCATCCATCATGACTCATCAGGCGCTCAGCCGTCTGACAAAACTGTCCCTGCAGTGGTTTGTAAAAGTATTCATACCATTAGAGCATTTTTTTTTACTTATTTTGCGGCCAGAACTTTAATGCGTTAATTTTGATTAATTAATTACATAGATTTTAATGTGTTAAAAATTTTTACTCATTTTTTTTTTTTTTCAGTTTTAGTTTTACATATAAAAGTTCCAGCTGGAACCTTTATACTTGCGTTTCTGGTATGCCCTAAATGCGACGCACACGCGACATCCACAAACAAACCAAAAGACAGCGAAGTCGCGTGCCTTGGACCCCTCAGGGTTCATTTTTGCCTCAATAAATAGCCTGATGGGACTCTGGAAGAGGCTGTTGTTGTGTACGTTGTGCATAAAGGAGTCGGCCGGTAACCGGAGCTACTCAAGCCTGAAATGCCATCTAAATGCAAAACGTGTTGCTGCAGCACAGACGTACCCGGTGCTAATGTGAGTGTCCACAGGGCACATTTCTAAATAAGTTTTTTTTTTTTTTTTTTTTTCCAAAGAAGATCCCTGAATGCTGGATGGATATAATAGCGCTTTTGCCCAAATCTGATGGTTAAATAATACAAATAACAGATGAAAAGCAACAAATCTCTTTGATGTTCAGCTCCTACGTCTATTTATTCAATAACGTAGCCGCAAAAAAGGGTTTTTGAATTAAAGATGTTGCTTAATTTGTCAACATATGATTTTCAATCAAATTGTGATCAAGTAATTACAGACCTTGAAATTAACTCCATTAAAAATTATGACTAATTTTGTTGCAGTACAAACACAAGCTTTGATCAATTGTATTTATTATGTGAAAGACTAAAGCAAAATAGTGCATGGTTGAGAATAGTTGATGGTTTTCAAGACATTTGTTTTAATAGTAAAATAAAAATCCTAAACATGCAGACAATGCATATATATATATATATATATATATATATAAAACAAAACAAAAAAACGCTGAAGTGCAAAAGTCTTCACCGGTTTTGATATGAAAAATATTTCTGTGCACTCATGAGTTTGCTTTTGTTCGAGCGGCATGTCAAAGCAGCCGATCAGTGCGCGTGCGCTGACCTGCAGTGAAACCATGTCGGGTCGGTACTGCCGCCTGATGCCCAGGTCGTACATCAGGAACTTCAGCATGTCGAAAGCTTGCTCTTCCCTCATGTGGAGCAGCAACACTCCGGCCACAAAGCTGATGCCCTGGCAGTAGCCAACCTGCGGAGAAACAAATAGGAAAAGGACGCTTCGTAATGACTTTGAGGAGATTCTTTACTTTGAATGTTTCTGTGAGCGGAGCAAAAAGGATTACAGCGTGTACCTCTGTGTCCATCAGAGAGTACGCCTTCAGCAAATTGTAGAGGGAAAGTTGGCCCGCTCCAAGCTGGGCTGAGAAGTACTGGTGTGTGGGGAAGGTCCGGCCTGAGGAGGGAGTTGGATTTACAGCTATAAGCTTCTGTTATAAAAACAATGCTCCGTGTGAGAACTTCATTAACTATTCGCTGTTTGTAATTTTATGCACCACTCAGTAGTGGGACCACAGTTTCAGCTTTCCCATTATATTTATTCTACATCGAAGCCCATTTTACCATGCGCAGCTTGCAGACCTAATGTAGGAAGCGACTATTGTGTTTTTAATCTAACCAATCGAGGTAGTCGCTAACAATATAAGTGGCTTTTACCCTTTGTTATAGATAATCCAAGGGACTGTATTGGCTGCTGCACCTTCCTGCAGGCGGCTGCTGGTTTTAGTGACGAGTGGCACAAAGAGCAGCTGAAACACTAGTCTTTAAATCTCACGGCGGCGAAGTTCAAGTACGAAGTTCATAAACTTTTAAATAAGCTGTATTATCAACAAATTAAAACAGAAAGTAGACGTGTACATTTTAGACAAGCACTTCAGAAAATTTGAGACAAATCCTGGAACCATCCGGACTGTGAGTCAAGTTGGAAAGAATTTAGTTTTTAATTTAAACCATGTGTTGGTGTATTCTATGGACTTTGAGAAAATAGTCATTTCTGCAACTGCAACTTTAAGTGTTCAGCTTAAGAAATGCAAGGGGCATTCAAATTCAGTTCAAATGTATTTAATTTAATTACTTAATTAAATTAAATACTCAAGAATTTAGCTCCGCAGCAGATTTGTGTTTGTGTTTTAAATTCAACATATTAACTAAATCTCCACCCCGTGTGTAGAATAAAACATGTCTTTCTTCCTATAATTGTAGCAAAAAGAGAAGCATCAACTTCCACGTCCCTCCTTTGTTTTTAGGTGCTTTTGAAAGCTACACTACAACCGTCATCCGACTTCCTCACGTCTATTTCCTTTCTTCCTAATGCAAAGAAATGTTTGCGCAACTCATAGCAAGGAAAATCAGTCACAGTAAATTTCTAAACAAGACACACAGAAAGCTTTACTTCTGTTTCTTGTAGATTTTGAACTTAAAGGTGTCGCTTCTGCCTGCAGTGGGGGCACCGATGAGAATATTTCCGCTTTTTTGTCGTGTTCAATCCTAGTGGGGCCGTGCGGTTAAGCGGAGGTCACGTAACGGTGAGCATGCCCACCTAAGTCCACCAGAATGGCGTGCTGCTGTGCGGTGAGCTGCTTCAGCAGGTCGTAGTAGGGGGTGTCCGGAGCTTGCTGGCGCTGGGGCAGCCTGTGCTGCAGCCGATGCTGATGGGAAAGGAGCAACCAAACCTCCCCGCGTCTGCTCTTTGGAACTCCTGCAGAAAAACAAATAAGTCAAGTAAGTATAAGGTAAGGTAACATTTAATAACGTCAGGCTTTTAAAGTGCACCCATGCACTTCCCTCTCACCCTGGCAGATGGCTCTGTATATGTCCTCCTTGTCCTGTGGGTTTGTGGTTCTGCCTGGAGCCGTTAGCTTTCTCTCCCAGAGCGCCTGAGCTTCCTTGGAGCAGGTACACACTTCCTGGTAGTTGAGCTTCATTTTGCGGATGTGCAGCTCATCTCGACTCGCTTCGGTTGAATTAGGAGGTACGAAAAACAGATAAGGGAACAAACTGAACATCGCTTCGCTGAAGAGGGCAAAAAAAAGGGACAGGCAAAAACCACCAGGAGATGATGCAGACCATCAGTCCTTTAGCTGAGATGGAAACACGGGACACAAAAGCCACAATAACACCAAATAGAAACCAGATTATTCTAAAGGTTTGATCGTAGTGATGAAGAGAACGGAAGGATAATTAAAAAAAAAAAGTTGGTCACCCCCACCGCCAACCCCATGACATGCAGAAAAAAAGAAAAAAAAAAAGGAAAGATGAGTTGAATGACTCTTGCAGCTAGCCACTAGTATCATGCAAAACCTCTTCCCTGATCCCAGAGGCTTCTGTTATAATGCTTACCTTCTACAGAAAACAGTTTTGCACTGTAAGGTCCTCAGACCAGCAATGACGTCAAAATATCAGACAAACAAAAAGAGATGGGTTGGTGTTGGATTAAAGTGATTCGCTCTTTTCTTTGTGTGTGTATTTTGAGATGTGCATGCATCAAAATATTATGTTCAGACACTCATTGCTGCTGAGACCTAATTCTGCATACGTCTATTGAGAAGTGCAATCTAAGATGCCATTTATTTTTGATGAATGGCATCTTAGAGAGCTGGACTGTATCCTAAAAATAAAAAACTCAAATTTGTTTTATTGATCCTTTCAAATAATGTAGATTAACCGTCTTGTTCTTGGTGCTACATCAGCAGCAACTGCTTCCTTGAATTCAGAAATATTTTTCCACTGCGTCTCTGTTAAACCCTTATGAGTACAACAGGAACTGATCAATTGTAAAAACAAGGCGAGACTTTCAGCTGCTTCCAGTCACTGCCAAAAAATAAATTTAAAAAATACACAAACTAACCTGAATTTAGTCTTTTGCCTCAAGAGGCCATTCACTGCTGTGGCTGACTGAGATTTCCACAGAGTGTTTTGAAATAACTGCGTACATCTGTTAGATTTCTACACTATTTCACCATTTCTTAGACGTTTTACCTCGAGAGTGACATTTTCATGACCTACACGCTGCAAATCATCACAACTGTCAGAAATAAAGGTCTGAAACATCACTCTGTGTACATAATGTGATTCACTCAGTAGGCTGAGTTTGAATAAGTTAAGTTTTCAACAATATCTAAATTTATTGAATATTGTACATCTACTGTAAATCACGTTCAAGCTGGAGAGTTTGTTGACCCTTTTCCTCTTAGGATGCTGTTGTGCAAAGCAGGTCTGGATTTCAAGCACAACATCATGGCTCCTTGCTCACTATTGGCTAATTTACATATATATACTTTAATCATGAAAAGCAACACAAGTATCATAAGCTAAAATCTAAACATAGTTGAAAAGTTATTAAAGAATGATGATTTATGCTCTTTAAGCTATTCTGGTGAAATGAAACTTTTTATAAACCACGTTGCAGTTTTTACAAATTGAACTAGTGAGGAAAAAAAAAAAAAAAATCACACACACACAAAAGTGTAATTCCTGTTTCGGCAAGTATGAGGTCATCATAAGCACCGTGTGTCCTTCATGTGACCGGCAAAGAATGCGCTCCAGGCTTAAAATGCCACTTTTCGGTGCGGTGGAGAAGGGATTTACGCTCACCTTCCAGCCTCTGATTCTCCTTTTCCATGCGCAGCAGCAGGATCTGCTGGTGGATGGCAGTTTTCCAGAGAGCTCTGTAATCGGCTCCCGTCTTCTTGGGCTTCTTGTCGGCCGGCTGATCGGATGCCGGGGACAGAAGGCGCCTCAGAGGGTCCAGACCAGGGTCCGAGGCACGAGGAGACAGAGGCAGCAGCTCCGTGGCGTCAGAGCCGTCTGCAAAAAGTGTGTTAACACATGAACACGTGCTTAAAATTCACTTTGCTTTGCCATGTAACAATAAGTTTGATTTACTAGCAGTGTCGAGTCCACAGAGGGTTTTAGAGGATAGTGAGAGCAGTTCCACACAGCTGCTTTTAATTTAGGATTTGTTGTCTCGAGTGGTTCTCAGCTATTAAAAGCACCTGCTTTCACACACACACACAAAAAAATACTGACAAAAGTTTTTAACTTATTCCAAAACTGACAGAAAAAAATGGAGCATTTTGAAGTAAACGGGAATGTTTTCTGAACCGAGGGGATATTCAGAGTCAGAAACACGTAGACCAGATAGCAAATTAAAACCAGAAGGAGATGGATTTAATTGTTGCCTTGTCTCACTGATAAATAATAATGGATCCGACTCTGACTGTGGTTCATTAGTCCAAAAAATGGCTGTGTAACCCTTTCAGTGATTTTGTTTCTTATCAGTGTTTCAAGTTCTTTAGTTTAGGGAAAGGTATGTTTCTTTTTGGGACATTACAGTCTTCATCGTGTTGCCAAATGGAGTCTATTTGGTTACAGGTCAGGTCTGCATGTGGCTAGAGAAACTGAAGGGGGGG
>NW_015112676.1:637640-643680 GCF_001443285.1 Poecilia latipinna | reverse complement strand
TGGGTGTGCGAGGGGGGTGCGGGTGCTGCGAGGGGGGTGGGGGGTGTGGGGGGGGGGGGGGGGGGAATTAACTCCTTGTAAGTATTTACAGTATTTACATCTGCTGTGGTTTATTAAACTGGAATTACTATTGCAGTCTTTAGAAGTTGCAGCATTTATTTATATTTCATTTCATATTGATTTACAAAAGGAAAATCTCACCGAGACACAAAACAAAATATTCTCAAAGTATTTTCTGTGCGCTACTCAGAGAACCGATATGAAACTGGGTGAAATGACAAAAACATATTTCAATAACTCTAGTAATAGTGCTGTATTTTTGGGCTATCGGCCAAACTGTTCGCATATTATCAAAGTACCTTAGCTTAATAACTCTGTCATTACACTGACAACATTTGCACACGATATTCATGATACAACATTTTCCTGTCGGCACATTGGTATCTCTCATTAAAGCAAAGGACGCCGATTACATGCTGCACATAATGATTCCTTGCAGAACAGCTTAAAGGATCATGTTACCACACCTGTGTCCTGCATAGATGCAGATGGCTTGTTCATGGGTGACGCGACCCGCAGGAAGATCTTCTGTCTCCAGGAGACCCTGCGTGGGGTCAGAGGGAGACCTCCACTCAGAGAGTCATTGCTGCAGCTTGACAGCGTCCTTTTCCTGCCTTCTTCATTGCTACAAGAAAGAAAGAAAGGACAGATGTGTCAGAGACACCCGATAACGGAGTCAGGTGTCACATTACACCAACTCTCTTCAACCCCTCTAATGATGGCAGACACAAACCAAACACAAGCACGATAGGAGAACTCGTCCAGCTTTTCCGGACAGTTCAGGTCATAAGCGGCGAAGGTGAGCCTTCCCGAACAAAACAGCAGCCGCACACCGATTCCCCAGTGTCCGTGTTAATGAAGCAGCGGTAAACAGAAGAGACGTCGGCCACGGCCGAGGCGCATGCATTTCTGTTCTTTCTGAAAAAGAAGTTGATTGTCAGCGAAGGGGAAGAGGCCGGTGGTGAGAGTTTCTGAAAAACTTTACGTTCGCAACCTGTTCGCAGACATCCCAGCTGTAGAAATACAATCCAGACAGTCTGACAGAAGTGGGTGATGGTAAACCTTCACGATGTTGGTTGCTAGAATATGTAAAAACTTTTATGAATCCATTTCTGTAAGACCATGGGCGGGGAGGGGAGAGGTCTGCGGCACAGCAAAGAGCGAAGGGGAAGGTCCTGCAAAGTGTGCGCTTGGACTAAGCCTACAGCTTTCCCAGAATGCCGATTTTTGGAGGATGAATTCAAAGAGTGACAAAACATTCAAGATGACTAAAGCCTTTAATGGAACAGGTTAGATCTTAAACAGCAAAATGATTTCCAAAAATGTGAAAAAAAAAAGAATCAACAAAGAGAAATAATTATTTCCACCTCTTGCTGTTCGTCACAAAACGCTTGAGCAATCAGTAAGCATTGTCAGGACACGAAAACCTGCCTGAACATGTGAGCAATGGGAAACAGGAAGTGACCTTGGTTCAAGACTAATGTCACTGAACACAAACAATCTGGCTACTCCATGCTTGCCCCAGTCACTCCTTAAAATTCCTCCCTTGACACATTTACTCTAATGCTTCTCTGTTGTTAACCCAAGCAGAGCGTCGTCAGAAAAAGCTTTGGCTGCTAAAAGGGTCAATCAAGAAAGAAAACCTCAGAGCGGATGAGTCATATTCAGCACATTCAAAACCCAAGGCTGAAACATCTGACCCCTAATCTGGGAGCGACGCAGTTCGAGAATTTAAAAAGCTTGTCTTGATTCTTCGGATGCCACCTTGGAGTCTGGCTGCTCGGAGAGCAAACAACACAGCGGCCCGCTGCGCTGCATCTCATTTATAATGGAAATGTTGACCTTTACTTTCTGTCACCCAGACATCTGAGGAGACAGAACCCACTTCTCAGACACACCGAGGTTTATCTGCTTTCATTGACGAACCAAACACGGTCACTGACTGGCCGAAGGTTACCGATGACAACCTTCCAAAATGAGGAAAAAAAAAAGAAGAAGAAAATTGCAAAGCTTTGTTAGGTTTTAAACTGTGCAGCATCTTGCAAAAAAAAAAAAAAAAACTTCACATCTTATTTTGTTAAAACCAAAAACTTCAATGTGTTTCATGGTACCGATGAACAACAAAGCGCTACACTGTTGTGAAGTGGAAGGAAGGTGGTGTGGTCGGTTTGAAATAGATTTTACAAATAAAAACCAGAAAAGTGCGATTTACTCTGCTACCTCTAAATAAAATCTAGCTGAAACTCTGCTTTAAAAATTCACCTGATTTATAAATGGAGTTCACCTGTATGCGATTTAAAGTTAGCACAATTAGAAAAGCTCCTAGAGAACATCAAGGAACATTCAGCATCATGAAGACGCAGCCTACAGTTCAGGGAGAAAGTGCTGGAAGAGTTAGATGCAGGTTTGGGTTTTAAAACAATACCCCGAGCTTCGAACACATCAGAGAGCAACCTTTTAAAGAGTTTACAGCACAACCGCAAACCTAAAATGGACGTGATGGACGTCCGCTTCCACTCACAGGCCCATCTGGTGATAGGACAAGTAGCAGTCATGTAATCCTCTAATCTGAGCTTTCTGGAAGAAAGTCACTGTTGAATGAAGCCTATGCAAAGACCAAAGGCAAACGGATAGAAGAAGGTGAGCTAGATGGATAAGAACAAAACTGAACTTTTGAACTAAGAAGTAAAACGCAATCACCATCGCCGTGGTGATACACTGTGAAGGTGTTACGTTGTGGGGATGCAGTGGCAGCGGGTCCATAGGGGGCGCTGCCCTCCCTGCTGCAGAGGAGGGGCAGAATCTTAAAATGATCTATAAATATGATTAAAAAAAAATTATTTTCCTTAATTTAAAGATTTATAGAACCTCATCACCAGCCGACTCGTTCATCAGTGAATTTTCCTGACGGATTCCTATCAGGTAAAGCTGGTGGAGACAATCCAAAATAACTTGCGGCCATATTTGCAGAGAAAGTATTAGACACAGGGAATGAACACAAATTAACTCCATATCTCAGTTTCAACCCTTTTTACTAATGAAAGAGGGTTGAAAACAATTTATCGATTTCCTTCCATTTCGACAATAATGTGATGCTTTGTGTTAGTCTATCACAAAACTAAAACAAAAATCACAATAAAATACACTTTGTTTTAGCCTGGAAAAAAAAAAAAAAAGCTTTATTGGTACCGATATTTTTGCAAAGTACTGTCACGTCAGAAGAACGAAATGCAGTTAATGACGTTTGTTCGTCTCGGTGAAACACGCAGGAGTTTGCAGTGCAAAAAAGCTTTAGACGCACATGCAAATGAAACAGAAGGAGGATGTATCAATATCCCGCTCTAAACGGGAAGAAGGCCGGACTATCTGCAGAGCCGAGAGGAGGGTTAAAATAAAAAAAGAAAAAAGAAAAGTCTCAAAATCCGGGAAACGAGAACAATAAGTTTGTGTTTATGTTGAGGAGAAGTTGAAAAGAGACTGGATAGTAGAGCTGCGAGTTACAAAGATTCAGCCAAACACGGATTATGGCTACTGCCATCCCAGCAACAGGTCAGCTGTTCCCATCCCACAGAAGTCATGTCCTTCATCATCAGCTGTCTGTCTGTGCAAGGGAGGGGGGCGGGTGGTCGGAACCCCCTCCGCTCACCTCTTGAAGCTCCCACTGTCCGTCAGGGAGCCCAGCGAACCCTGGTAAAAGCTTTTCAGGAAAGTGGGAGTGGAGAAGGTGGAGGGGAGGCTGAAGGAGGACTCCCCCTCTGAAATGCTGCGAGTTCTGGACACGGCCACGTGACTGGGGAGGGCCCAGCGTGAAACGCCCACAAATAAAATCATAAAAAAAAAAAAAAAAAGAGAGAACAAACATTACATAAAGGAAAGGAAAACAGTGAGAAATGCATGTGGGTCCAAAACACTGACAGGAAACCTGTGGTGCTATTGTTTCAGAGGACAGCGGGGGGACGAGGGGAGCAGATTTTAGACTGATCAAAGTGCTGCAAATAGATTACATTGTGTGTGCAGGAATCAAAAGGTCAGCGGAATATTTTGTTAGTTTTAAAGTGATTAGGGAGATTAACTGTTAAAAAAAAAAATAAAAATCAACCAAATATCAAAGCTAATCACAGCAGCTCAAAAAAACTGCAAAATGTGCAAAAGATTAATTCCTAAATGTGCAAAAGAAATGCACAAAATGACCAACTGTTTCAGGTACTTTACCTGGTCTGCAGCAGCTCAGGGTTGACGGAGTGCTGCCTGCGGAGCGGCGCCTGCTTGGTCTGGTTGGCCGGCTGGCTCTCGAAGGAGATGCGCTTCCTCACCGGCGGGTGGCTGAAGGTGTGAGCACGCCGACGGAACTGCGGCCCGGATTCCAGCTCGTCGTCCGGGAAGGCGGGAGGCGAACCTGGCGGGGAGTGACCGGGAGACTCCTCATCCTGCTGGGTGGGACAAAACGCAAGATGTTTGTATGCGTGTTTGCCGCGCTCAGGCTGCAGATGTACCAAAAAATATTCTGCATAGCACGACACAAACCCACGAAAAAAAAAAAAAGAAATCTGCACTCACCTATTTCCTCACGGTTAAACTGACTCCACGCTTAACTTCTCCACTCGCCACTATTGAACTCTGTGCCTCATGCCTGCTGGTACAACTCCCACATCTATTGTATTCTAATGGATGATGTCCTATGACTCGGAGCATCGCACGCGATTGGCGGGGAGGACCTCACTGGCAGCAAGTCAGCACCAAAACCCTCCAATCTGCTCCTGTCCTGCCGTCACAGACCTCCCCTCTTGACTCCTGTCACCGCGCTGGACACGCAGTGACATTTGTGCTGCCAGTTCCTATCTTTGAACACAAACCACTTCCATTTCGGTGCAGAGCAGAGCTGCACAATGAACTCGCCTTTAATGAGGCTGTAAACAGAGGCTCACTTCCGCGTCTCTCCGTGTCATGATGAGGCTGAGCGGACAATGCGACAGACGGGTCTCGGCTGAAGTACAACTGGACATCCTGAGCGTCGTTTCCTGCTCGCTTTTACATCCCATCCTCGTGATGAGGCCCTCCGCAAAGCGCCTCGACGCAAACAGGTTTATCTGACCCCAGACAACGTTACTTGGGAAAGCATCTCTTTTGTCTTCTACTGGGTAATGTAGGACTTTTCTGAGGAACTGTGAATCTGACTGAAGTGTGCAAGGCAAAAAACAAAACAAAAAAAAAACAAAGAAATAAATAAATCTGCGGCGGCTCACAGATTCTGAGAAGGTAGAAGATATGCAGCAACGATAAAAGAGTGAATGGAGTCTGAATTTCCTCAAATCTTTACTGAATCTGACACGAAGAGTTTGAAGCAGGAGGCAATCTGGGTCATATCGGCAGATCTGAAGCGGAGGCTCTGCTGAGCTTCTGGAGATGTTGCCGAGAATTTTTCCGCAGATTTCTGAGAAACGTTCTCCCGCTGATGAACAAACTCCACCGGGGGGAGTTTGTTCATCAGTCCGTCTGGCCGAGTTCAGCTGTTCATCCTGAACTCGGCCAGACGGACCAAATCCCCAAAACCACAGAGGCAGAATAAAGGTTTGCAGAGTAGTGCGGGTCTCTGCAGATTCATCTCAATTCATTAATGTATTCACTAATTCAATTCATAGAGGAAAACTTCTACATTACACAGATTCATTGCATATGTTCAGATATTTTACTGAACATATGCATTCAGTAAAATAACGTATGAACATATGAACATATGGGTTCAGGGGGGGGGGGAACCTGAACGCAGCGACGGCTGTTTTGATTCTAATTAACCCGTTCTCGAATGGGTCCCCTAAAAGTCGCTCCGAGGGCTGCAAATGGACACTCTTGTATGTAGACCCTTCAGGTTTTTCCCAGGAATGAAGTAAATGTTAACAAAAAAAAAAAAAAAAAAAAATTTGGGGGAATTGGACCAAAGGCCCCCCCCCTAAAAAAAAAAAAAATTTTAACATTTTCAAAC
>NW_015112676.1:529130-634629 GCF_001443285.1 Poecilia latipinna | reverse complement strand
GTTTTAAACCCTTTCGGTTTTTCCCAATAAAAAAAAAAATTTTAAAAAAAAAAAAAAAAAAAAGATCTGGAGTAATGTGACCATAGGCCTGCACCTATAAATAAAATCAGATTTGAACTACTTCAACACTTTAACACTATGTGCAACTAAAACGCATTTCAAATTTATGTCATGAATTCAAGAAAAAACAGTGACTCACTCACCTATGTTCTCTCCTTATATGTATCTGACCATCTAAATAACCTTAAATGATAATATAAATGATCAGAGCTTATATTATATTTATTCATCTATATATTATATTCATATTTTCTAATTTTAAGATGAACTTAATTAGGTCAGCAGTAATGATCCTGTATCTGTGTCGTAAAAGCTGCGGCGGGCGTGTGCTCAACGCGCTGACGGGCAAACGGGACTTCGTTTCATACTCGCTTCACATTCCGCACAACGGCAACAAAATGCGACCGCTTGTTACCAGCAGCTCGCCGACACCTCCGTAAACACATTCCGGCTCGGCCTCTCGGCCAGCTGCCCTTTAATCTTTAAAGCTCCTGGAAACAATGCGGAGCAAAATCACGTCTTCGAGTTTTGAGGAGCCAAGGAGAGAAAGCAAATCCATCACCCTGCTCTGATGCTCAAGGCAAAGCTGGAGTGTAAAAGGGTTTAATAAGCCAGAGGGTTAAAAAAAAAAAAAAAGAAGAAGTGGGAATTCCCAGAATCCCCTGATAGACGCTCTGGGAATTCTCATGTTTCTCTCTCAAGGACACTTACTCTTTCGAAACTGCTCATGCTTCCCATGCTTCCCAAGCGGCCCCGCATTCTGCTGGCACCCTGGTGACAGATATCAAGAGACAACGTGAAACACGGTGCGAAAAGATACAAGTGTTTGATAAAATAAACAATTAGGGTTTATGTGACATAACTGTTTTCTTTTTAACTCTTTAGGATACAACCGCTAAAAGAAAAAAAAGAAAAAATTGAAGAAATGCACAGTCGTAAGGAAAATCTGAAATGGGAAAATGCAAAGAGGGAGGATGTTTTCAGAGGTGATAGCATTCAGTGTGGTGGTTGAGCTAAGGTCTAAGAGATAATAACAGATGGCAGCAGAGACTCTCTGAATGCCTGGATCCCTTCACTTAAGGAATTATTGTGTTGTCTCACTGGCAGATATGGGTCAATCCAAATCCCTTTGGATGAGCGCGACATTCTGTGTCGCGCTCATCCAGCAACTGCCACAAAGACTGAGGCGGGTGGGGGACCAAAAAAAAAGAAACAAAAAAGGTGGCTACATCCAATCAGGTGGAGAGAAAATAAAGAAACAGAAGCAGAGCAAAAACTTGGAGAGAAAATATCTAACTAGGGGAAGGACTGAACTAAAATAAAAACTAAATAAATAAAAATTCTACTTATTCCTACCCTTGCAAATATGTTTTCCAGAGAGCTGGTGAGGGAGGTGCGGGCTTTATTCTTGAGAATATCGAGTTTGAATCGACTACCGGTGGCTGAGCCGTCTCCTGCAGCCGTGCTGTTTGTTGCATTCTGCAGAACAGCAAGAAAATCATCATTAATTGACATGGGAACGGTGGCCATTTTAGGTTAGGAAAGCATCAGACGTGTAAAACTAAGAAGAAAATGTTAGTTGCCAAATTTAACATCCACTCTTTTTTTTTTTTCTAGTGTTTTATGCCAGCATTTCTGAAGATTAAGAACTTTACCGACTGAATTCAATTGAATTTTAGATTTTGAAACAGCAACTTTCCCCAAACATAAGGGAATGTCTGCAAATTTAAAAACTTACTGCTATTTTTACTTTAGCCACTCACATACTCACTCGACGATGAGCATTTAATGATGGCGGAGGGTTAGGATACTTGTCAACAGCGACATTAAAAGGTGTATGACTCGATGGTTGGTAAGAGGTTTCTGGGTTTCAAAGCCACACTAATGTTTCTCTTAATAACTCCTGACAGACAGACAGAGCACGGCGTTCAGTTTTCTCCTCCCTCATCTGTTCCTGGAAGCTGTCAGTCACCTGTGTGGAACAGCTAAGAGTGGATTTACCCTGAACGTTTCCCTTTTGTTAAAAAAAACAAAAAAACAACTAAAAATCAGCTGTGATAGCCACGAGTTAGATTTCCTGGAAAGTTTCCACTGCAGGGCCCTTTTTCTAGGAACCAGGAGTAGTTTTGCGGAGTCCGTATTATTCCTATCTGTTTCCGCTGCAGATAGGAATAACATCTGCAGATAAAACTAATTTTATCAGATAAAACTAAAATAATACCAGGAAATAAACTTAGAAAAAGATGCCATGTAGGGAGACAGTGTTTTTCTCTCTCTTTTTTTCCATTTAGCAGGAAGATTTGTCCAGATGAAAGACAGCGCTAAACATTTAAAATTGGTAGATTATTTACAGCATTCTAATTTAGTCTTAACTCGTCAAAAGCTCATATTTTCGGTTAACTTTAGAAGTAATGTTAAAATTATCTGCATCTTTTTTCAGGAGTCAGTTGAGGAAAAGGGAACAATTTCTTTATTTTAAAAGTACAGAAATGTGGCAAAAAGAAAAACAATCCCAACGGATCGCTGATGGAAGCAACGTGTTAATGGTTAATGATTCTTTGGGACACATTTCTCAGGTTTACTTGTTAAGCATCTGTGAATACTCAAAGCTTCCTCTGGCTCTGAAATGCTTTCAATACACTTTTAAAGTGTCAGCCCTGTGAAATCACTCCGTCTCTCAAAACTGATGAAACACAAAAGCTTGAATCTAAAAAAAAAAAAAAAAAAAAACCCATTAAAAATAGATCACAGTTAGACCTTTTCAGTGGATTTTACAGTGATTCCCTAAATGAATTATAATTTGTCGTTGCTGCATTAGGATAATCAGTGAGAGATTTCTTTAAACATCCCAGTCTATATTTTCAAATCCTTGATCTCAGAGATAAACAACGCGCTTATAAAGGTTTTTGTGTGCCAGTCATTATACATCTGTGGATTTCATATTTTTGAACCCAAGAAAAAGTAAAGCAGAAAAATGATGCGTCTCCCATGGGACATTTTACAACCCCGTTTCACAACTCGTGATTTAAAGTCATTTTCTACAATGCACTTCAGGTCTACTGAAAAGTAAATATCATTATGTGACTCCAAGAAGTAATAATTTATCACACAAAATCTTTTTTTCTTTTTAATGCAATAAAAAAATTCATGATTTAATTTTCCTGATTATCTCAATAATTTATCAAAAAACAAACTATACTTTATGAAGCTTTACGTCTGACTTTAGGTCTGACACACAAACCTTTGTTGTTGATAATGCTTCATAAGGTATCAAGAAGAGAGCTTGATTTGGAGTGTGTGCATCTAGTTTTGATATTTCTGGTTTTAATCCAGCATGCAGTTCAGCAAAAAAATTTAGGGCGATTTAAGATATTTTTTTGTAAAAAATAAATTCAAAATACTTAAAAATACCACAAAGTGGATTACTCTGATACACACTGATGCAAAAAGCACCTAAGGATGAAATGGGTTGTTAGCCACCGGGAACTTTTGGCAACTTGGGGGGGAAAAAAAACAAAAAACAAAAAAAAAAAAACGGATAATAATATTTAGTTGGGATTGTGGCTTTAGCACTCGTAACAGACTATGGTGGAGAAATATGACATTGAAATGTTGTTAAAGTAGCAATTATACATAAAAACATACAATGCTATATAATAAACCACAACTTGTTAGACTGAAATTGACTGAAATGTTTGGTTTAGGGATAAAAGTTCTTTGATTAAATATATGTCATTTTTTTCCTGTGTTTTAATTTAGAAAAAAAACAGAAACGTGTATGATATAAATGCTAAATAATAAAGTTATTCTCAAATATCACAGCTTACTGGACTCATTGAAAACCATTCAAGCACTCAGTCCACCTAAGTGAAGACCGGGCCTTCTTCGAATCATCAGTAACCTTGAACACAAAATGTTAGAAATTGCTAACAAGCATAAATGAGGGTAAAGTTCACTGGTTTAAATAAAACTCCCATAACAGTTTTCAGATCCTCTTCAGCGTGAAGCGCATACCTGAGGGGTTTCTCCGATGTGAAGATGCGATTTCTGTTTGCTTTCACAGAGCTGCCTTAGATACATAATCGCCAACTCATTCTCCTCTTGGTCAGACCCAGGCTTCAGTCTCTGGAGAAACACACACACACACCTTAAAAGACGACAACTAGGAGAAGGTGTGCTTTGAAGCTAGCTCTCAACCCACAACCATTAATGTGTCACTTATGGCAACAGGAGAGAGAGAGAGAGTGCGCTTACTTGAACTCGCTCGAAAATCTCTGCCTGCTCATTATCGGTCAACAGGGAGAGATATTTTTGGATTGCTAGCTTCGCTCGGGGTGGATAAAGACCTGCGGAGAGAGAAAAAGGCGCTCTGAGGAACAGACTCATTGACGTACGGATCATCAGTACGAGTCGGGGACGCGTCGGGGTGACGGGGCGCGTGCTGCTCGGATCACGGGGGGTTTTGGGAGGGGGGGCTTACCCTCAATCCTCTCGCAGAGTTTGTGCAGGTCGTGCATGGGGCACGCTTCGCAGAGCTGCACCGGGGTCTTGTTGCTCTGCAGGGCTGCGGCGGTGGAGAAGGCCTGCTTCAGGGTCAGCATCACCTCGTCAACCTGATACATAAACAGAAACACAAGCTCTTCACCTCTTGCGCTCCGGTGTAATTTTCACTGACATCACCCCCCCGTGCAACTCACCAACGACTCGTTGGCGCACTGGAAGACGTAGCACACGTACTGACTGGGACCAGACTCCGACTGGTCCCGGCAGATGAATCCAAAATGATCGGTCTGCTTGACGCCCTGTTTGAAGACAGAGGCGAATAAGAAAAATCATTTTAGAAAAAAACAACAACTTCGAAATGTATGTTCTGAATAAGCTAAAAATCACTCAACTGCAGTACAGAGTGAAGCATAATGGTCCCATTTTATCAGTAAATTACCAAAACCACAAGGCAGTCCATTAGCTAGTAATAGCAGCCTCTTTCGACGTATTCAAACAGCTTTGCATATGAAAAAAGGGGCCACATTTCCACAGTATTTCACAGATAAAAAGTTAATTCATTGTCAGTTTAAATGACATACAAAAATCCATGTTGATCTGTGGCCTGGATCATCGTACTGCATTAAGTTACTCTGTTCAAAACCTGGAGGTGCAGCAAAAAAAAAAAAAAAAAAAAATTGGCTTTCCAGTGTAAATAATGAGAGACAAAAAAAAATGAACCAACCTGACAGCAGGATGAGATATCTTTGAAGTTCTTTTCCAGCACCACTGTTTTACTGTCTGGACTAATAAGGTTCACTTCAAAACGCCCAACCTGTGCAAAACATGTAAATGCAGATTCGTTTAAAGCACTTAAAGGTATTCACGGCCCCCGAACGCTGTTGATTCAAGCCCTAACTTCACTGTGATCTATTGTGGTTTTGATTGCCCAACAGAAAAGCGTGGCGTGGAAGTTAACTGGACGGAAAACATTGCAACAACTGTTTTTGCCTTATGGCCCAGTGAGCTCATACTTTCTCTCCAAGTCTCTTGGGGTTATATCTGCCAGCTTGGCACATCCAGAATCATTTGTCTTTTGTAAAACAGCTCAAGCTCAATCAGGCTGAATGAAAAGTTTCCCTATTAATCCTATCAAAGTATGAATATACTTTGATGTGAATCACTCCATCGCAGCCCTGGCTGCATGTTTACAGTTGTGATCTCACTAGAGGGTGAACCTCTCCCCCAGTTTTTCTAATCTATTGCAGCCTCCAAATGGTTTTCTTCCAGGGTTGTTCTGTATTTAGCAACCTGCTAAAGAATCCACACATCATAATGCTGTCATCCCCATATTTCAAGAAGGGGCTGGCACCTCCAGAGTGACATGCGACGTTATTTTTGCCACCACACACACACACACACACATACACACACGTCATTCTGCATGCAATCTGAAGTACAAGTTTGCTTTAATCTGCCAATAGCCAGTCCCTCCAGAATGTTGCGATATTTTCCGTGATTACTGAGACCTAACATTAGTTGACTTTTACAAAACGTTGCAGTCAAAGTCGCTGATTTTTTTTTAAATCATAACATTGTCTTACACACAAAAAAAGTTGAAATTGCTGCTCATGGCCTTCCAAAAAAGAAATTATATTAATTAATGACACTGCACACCACTGTTTTGTGACTTATGTTTCTAAAAATGTTAAAACCCTTGTAGCATTTTTCCTTCCACTTCACTGCTATGCAAACCTTTGTGCCGGTCTGTCGCATAAAAACTTATGTAAAACAACCTTCCAGGGGTATGAGTTCATTTTTCTGTTGGCTGATTATGGTTTTAAGGACATGAAAAAAGATCTCCAAATCAAAACATCACATGATGCTAAGTTGCTTGTTGATGGGCAGAAACACGCTCGTGCCGACTACAAATCAAGGCCAACGATGCAGCCGGCCAATGGGTTTTTCCAATAATTGACCGCTGTGTGGAGTATCATATTGAGCGCCGTGCTCTAGTTTTTAAAATTAGCCTCATGAGGAAATGGGCATGGCGTTTGAGAAACGGCAGCTGGCTTGCGCTGCAGCCCCACATGTTTTCAATAAAGAAAACATTCCTTTGAGTTTACACAGGAGCAGCGATTTCAGACGGGAGTTACGGCCTCCGACTCCAGCAGGAGCAGAAATGTTGCTGAGAACAGTGGCAAGTCTGTACGCTACACCTGCCTGGCGCGTGAGCGTGGAAATGATTTGGCGGTAGAGTGAGGCCGAGCAGCCTGAATGCAGAGAGATTCGATGACGAGACGCAGGTGGGCTCTAAGACAAATTCCAAGACACGCATCCGCAAAGAACGGACACTGCAAGCAACATACTTCTTTTTTGTTTGTTTGTTCTGCAAAGATGCATTATTTTTTTACAGATCATTCAAATCAAAGCAACTTCTGTTCGATTTTTGTGTCCTTTACCTGGAACAGCATGGTGCGGTTCTTGTCGGAATCGGACGGCTGGACGTTGTTCGGCGCGCTGGCGTGTCTGCGACGCGTGGGACCCATGATGACTCCCTCCCCTGGCTTCCTCTGCAGGCTTCCAGCCAGGCTGCTGCAGCGCGTGCGAAACTCCTGAGGTTCCTCAAAGTCAGAGTCCTCCAAGATGCACTCGGGGAAGGATCCTCGCAGACTGCTCTGACTGGCACTGCTGGGCAGACATTTACCTGGACCAGATAAAGAAAAAACTTCAACTTGACATATTACTTAGATTAAGAAGAGGTTTTTCTTTAGCTTTTAGATATTACTCTTGGGCATTTTTTTTCTTTCTTGTTACAAAGAACGGCTTGATGTGCAACCAATCAGACAGGTTTCACTGTGTTTGAACACGTTTCTTTTCCGCTAGAGTATTTGTTTTAGCATGGGAACTTCTGGCCTTGATTTGACGATAAGTGCTCAGCAACTTTTTTTTTTTTTAATGCAAACATCACTCAGACTGTGTAAGTGCTGCGTTTTCAACTTGAGTACTTTATTAGATTCTCTTTATCAGTCCCATCTTCTGTTTCTTTAAAAGTGAAAATGAGTGGAGTGTTTTCGAACTCCACTGGTTAATTAACCAATTACTTCTGCGGCACAAAATGAGAGTAAGATCATCTAAACATACTGGCAGCAAACACTGTGGATCCTGAAAACATGAGATTACTCCACATCCTACACCATAAGGTAATTCTTGCCGATTGTTTATACATGTTCAGAATAAAACAAACTGACCAAACTGATGGTCTTAAAATCTCTTCCTCTGTTTATTTTTGTCCCAATTCGCTGCAGTTCTCCTCCCAAACAGCAAAAGCCACAACTGAAAAAGATAATGCCACTCCACATCAAAAACAGTCCCCACAGGAGTTCATCCTCAAATGTGAGCTTCATCTGCACGGATTGAATTTTACTGACGCAAACATTTATTTGTTTACGTAACGAGATTTCAGCTCAAAACTAAAAACTGAAAAGCACCGGCATCACGTCGGCCTGCGGCTGTTAATTATAATGACTCACATGACCAGATACAGGTGGTAAACTAGATGGAAAATGTTCAGCATGATTAATCAGAGAAATTGTTTGAGATAAACGTATTTCCTAGCAGAAGTATAAAATGAATGTGTGCACATGAGCGCTAGAGCTTTTGGCGTCTTTGATTGAAAACACAGTGACTCTAATCTGAGTCTGACTGACTTCATGCTGCAGTGAAGTTACTGCCATCTCACAACTACCCTACAGAATCCCACTTCAAACCCATTTTGAGTTCTCTCTTAAACATGTGATTTGCAGAGGTTGTCAGTACTGAACTTTTGTTTGTTTGTTTTTTTCCTTCACCTGTGACCAGGTCTTCTAGTCCTGGAGCTTCCGGTTCCTCCGTGGTTCTGCTAAGGGCAGTGGAAAGCGGGTCTCCATCTCCAGCGATGAGTAAATCCACGGGGATGGTTTCTGTGGACCCTCGCTGACCGTTGAGAAGTCGCAGGCGCTTACGTTCAGTCTCGTGTTGGCGAAATTTTTCCACGCAGTCATCAATGAGGGTCGACGAAGCTTTCTTGTGGCCCACAGTAACCTGGATTTTTAAATCGAAAAGATGGACAACTTTCACCCGAAGTACATGAAACATGAAAATGTACGTCTGTTTTGTTTTTTTGTTTGTTTGGGGGGTTTTTTTTCAGGGAACTACCTTGCCACAGTAAAGCACTTCAAACTTCTGGGAGTTGTAGAACGCCTCGTCGGCTTCCTGTTTGGGTTTGGCATCTTCCTTCAGAGCCGATTTGGAAACTTGACGAATGCTGCTGATTACCTCTGGGACCTGTGAGTAAATACAGTGGAATGAGAGCAGATAATAACTGAGGAGACCTTCAAAAATAAAATTAAAGTTCATAAAATCACAAGGAAATAGGAATAAAAATTGTGGTTGAAACATAAAAAATTCGAGAGACACAAATGTCTTTCCAACGCACTGCAAAAAGGTTTGAAAATGCAGTTAAACAAAGCCTAAAAAAATTGCTTTCGTTGGATGATCACTTGTATGAAAAATAGGGAAATTATATTCATATATTTTCTCTACTGAATAAAACACAAACCAAAGTCAATGTGAATCACTAAAACTATGTTTAGAAGACATTTCCTGACTTTATACATTATTCTGCATAACAAACACGACCCAACTTCATGTTTCACAATAAAAAAAATAAAATAAAATAAAAAAAAATGCTAAGGCCTTAGTGGAAAGCAAGGCTCAAACAAACAGACTGAACTCCAGAAGAAATGTGCAAGGAGTCATGGAAAAATCAATACGTTACTGGACTGAAGACGAAACATAGGGCTGGAAGAAACCAGAGATCTGAAGGTGAGCCTGTTTGTGCAGCAGTGTGTTGGAGGAAGAGCCTGTGCTATCAATACACTCGGTGCAGCCTGGTAACATTCATACAGGAGAAAAAAACACCCAAAAACAATAGCCATACATTTTGTAAGAGAAATTCATAAGGAATGTCTGGAAACGTAAGAGACATTTGTTTTGCTTCATATGTATACAAGATCAAGAGAAAACTGACCAAATACAAAACGAATATACAATGTTGAGAGCTAAGACAGTGGATTCGTGTACTCTGCAAATGTATTACAACACATTAGAGGCGAGACTAGTGGAAGAAGACGCATCACAGTGAAATGGAAGGAAAACAGGAAGAGGATGGTTGGGATTGAAACAAAAACATCCTGCAAAACATTTGACCGACTTCCTATTAGGGCATCAAGAAATCCTGACAAGATTTCTTGTAATGTTCCTGCAAGGAAGGGAAAGGGAGTTTGTGCCTTACATCCGGCTGCAACTGTTAAAAAATTCGAAAGCTGATCCGTGCCAAGCTGGTGACAAGATATTGAAAGTGGGAAGAAAATTAAGGATGGACGGACATGCTTGCTGAGTGATCTTCTCAAAAGAAATCTGTAATTATCTTTCTAGCGGATTGCAAAGCCGCTTTGTAATAATTCTGAAGTAATGGCCGAAGAAGCTAATTTCCTGACACGGGTCACCAATGGTGGAAAAGAAAAAAAAAGCAGACACGAAATGAAGATGGCAACCTTTGGTCTGGCAGACCGGACAGCAGACACCTCTGGATCCGATCGATTCAAAGACCTCGCTTCAATCAAAGCAGCGCTGTCTCCGCAAACCCCGAGGGGAACATGACTGGACCATTTTAAGATTTTAAGAAAGTGATTCACTATGCATGAGTAAGATGACGCCATAGCACCATTTGGGCTTATCAATTATTTATAACCTACCCAAAATAGAGTCTGTAAAGCAGCTTGTTCCAGGTAGAAGGAAAGCGACCAAGATAGAATTGGCTTTTCCCCTCCCCATTTAAAATCGGTTGAAACGTAAGCCCTACAATAACTCATTGTCAAGCTGATTTAACTTTCACCCATTTCTGCCTGGATCTGTGGAACCATAACAGCAGTGTTGGGTGTGAGCAAGGACTGTCAACATAAATGCCAGCAGTGAAGCTCGGCTTTTATAGTCCAGGAGAAAAGCAAACATTACGTGAGCTGATGGATTGCGGGGTGAAATACTATGACCTCCCCACAGTCAGTCGTAATAATATGAGATCATTTACGCACTGATCCATGGTTTCTGCAGGCAAGCCAAGTTGGATTTCTTATAAAAATATGGGTTACCACTGGGCTGATACACAATATGCATGAAAAAAAAAAGTAGACACTCGGACTTTCTGTCTCCTCAACGTTTAAAAAAATATGTCCTTGTTAAAACTGGGAATAAAAATGTATCTATTTTCAACTGTATTTAAGATCCAGGATAATTAAGGAACTTGTATTTTTTTTTTAAGTTTTGTGTATATTTAAAGGGAGCCAAGGCTGCAACCTTCATGTCACAAAGAAAGACTAAACTGTTTCCTATTCTGCAGATGTACTTCTCGATCTCAAGAATAGACATTCAATCAGCAGTTCAAAATGAGCAATAAAAGCTAACCAAACTAAAAAAAAATAAGAAGAAAAAAATAAAACATGGTTCTTTGCATATTTTACAACCGAGCTGCAAACATAAAACACTACATCATGCCATGCTTTATTCAATAAACACCAGGTCTAATTGCAGAACCAATGCATTCACTAGCTTGAAGGAGATCCTTTATTAACCATGACCTGAAATAATCCAATTTTCCAAGACTTTGTTTGTTCCCCATATTTCTCACTGTTGTTTCAGCTGGCGAAGGAGCATCAACATTTTCTCCAAACAAAGGCCATTTTTTTGTTTTTTTTTACAGAATTTTGTCAGACAGCGCTCATCTTTACTGCTGAAAATATGTTATGTTTTGAGTCCATGGACCCTGTCATGTTTACCAAGGTAATAGTCAAGGTTGGTTAACTCATTTCATTAACCCCAGCAAGCTTTCAAACACCACAGTTAGACATCAGTGGACATCTTTATGCGAAGGTCAATTCACCTCTCACTTTCAGCCACAGTTTCACATTTTTACAAGCAGAAGGCAACAT
Organism: Poecilia latipinna; assembly: GCF_001443285.1. Lineage (NCBI taxonomy): Eukaryota > Metazoa > Chordata > Actinopteri > Cyprinodontiformes > Poeciliidae > Poecilia > Poecilia latipinna. The sequence goes on along the minus strand of NW_015112676.1, from coordinate 623,059 downwards.
AGAGCTCTCCATGTCTGCTCAATGAAAAAGTGCTGAATGGGGCTAAATATGTTTTCTGTTGCAGACTTGCTGCTGTGCTTGAGGCCATTGTTCTGTTTCAGTGAAACTTCAGCAGTTGCCTCACGTCTGACTCCCAAATAATTCAATCGACAGAGGAGTTTGTGGTTGATTCGATCACCAGAGGCAAAGACCTCTGGCTCTCTGGCTGCAAAACAAACCCAAATCCTCTGGTCTTCAGCTCCTTGTTTGACAGTTGGTAAAGGTGTCTGTGTTCACATAGTGTGTCTTGTTTTCAATACGTAGTGCTGATAGTGATGATCAAATGTCTTCAAGGCAAATTCTTCCAGAAATGTTTTGGTTTATCCAGAAGAGCAGCAATGATTACATTTTTAAGATGATTTGCACTTTCCAAATTGTCTGGTGACAACATAATTCAGTCAAACTAGTGTTTTTTATTTTGTTTGTTTGTTTTGCTTTTTTATTGTAACATCTAAAACAGTATTCTAAACACTCCCGGTTTGAATTTGGTATTTTTAATGGATAATTCAACTAGGTGAAGTGTTTATGTTGGATAAGAGCTGGTCAGATTACTTTTAAACTCCTCTTTCCTGAATCCATAAAACTGAAGACTTTGTGTGAAATGTCAAAGGTTATCCAAGAAGACAAACTGGGCAGCCGAATTTAACAACATTCATGTCCCAACATAAAACAGAAAGGCCCTTATGTCACCTTAGCAGGAGGTGGAAGATTACAACATAATCCACAAAGATGGGTGTAAAACAAAGCCGTTTTTTTGTCATCAACTAATGTAGCTGTATAAATATTAGGAGTTAAATATTGCGACAGACAGCTATCGCCTTCATTTTCTAACCCTATGGAAACACTTATAGGAACAAAATGCACAACTAAATTCAGTTAAGAAAATTAGACAAAGAAACTACTTGTTCTGATCGATAGTGATTTAAAAATGGATAAAAGACTACTGTATTGGAATAATTTAAGTGACTAATGTCCAAATGAATCATCGTGTGTGCGTCAGTTATTGTCTCAATAAAAAACCGAACTGTAATTGTGAGCGTTGGCCCTTTTTATCTATTTTGGTCTATTAATAAAAGTTTAACTGTTGTGAAAATCTGGGTTTTTAATATGTCACAAAAACTGCTACAATGCTTTTGATTCCGCTTCAGCATTCAGTTTTGCCTCCGTTACAGTTAATGTGATTTACCTAAAATAAAGTTCAGTGATGACCCCCACGACGACCTGCGTGAAGCGCTTCAGTCGGGCTTCAGAGTTCATCACAGCACTGAAGCAGCATTAGTGAAATCTACTAATAATATTTTCATGGTTTCAGATAATGGACTTGAGCTCTTTATGCCGATGATATTCTGATATTTTTATCCATAAATGCTAATGAATCCAAGTAGTTAGGTAGACTACACGCACCTCCTGGAGAAATAAAAATCTGGATGAATTGTCATTCTTAAATATCAGTGGACAAAAAGCAGAAAACGGTGAGAGTTCAACAAAATTAATAGGGAGACATTTTATTTCTCCATTTGTCGGTTCTCTGCTAAACTGTAATTATGTTTAGTGTTTGTGATTGAAGTCCCAGTTTTGACATTACAAAAACCTGCCACTTTAAGAGGGGTTTGCACACTTTTGACAGGCACTGTATAAATTATTCTGATCTGACTTCACAACAGAATCGTTGCCATGCCCGTTAATGACTACAACACCTGAAAAGCGACACAAGCCGACGTAGGGTGATGCCCTTCTGAATCTTCACCTCTCAAACAGAGGCAGCATGCCGGTTATAACAATCTGCTGCTCTCCACCTCTTAGTTTAAAGCAAAGGAAGTGGCGGAGTTCAACCTGTAATCAACAGTGAAATACGACTCGCCAATGCAGTGGCAAAACACATGAGTGTTTCTTATGCGCAACGGCACGTGGTACGGTTCAGATCCACCTGCGTTTTGTCTGGATATCACAGGAGAATACAGTTTCCAGTGGTCCCAATCCACTTCAGATCGCAACGTAAAAAGCAGAGGAGCTTGTGGTTTATGTGATGGGCAGGCTCAAGTTCTCTACTGTTGGCTTAATAACAGGACCATGCTATTACAGGGTCAAAGTTAGATTTGTAACTGTGGCTTCGAGCTCCACACTAAATCTCAGAGATTCTGAGGAGGTGAAAGGTTAAACTCAGTGGAATGTCCTACTCTGACTATGATGTTAATCTGAGAAAACTCTTAAAGAAACACACCTCAAATGTAATATTTTATGATTGGACATAAACTCTTACTTTATACACGAGGGCTAAAGTTGAAATTCAAGTCAAACCTGATTTGACACGTGACCAGCCAAGTGTAGAGACAGAACGTGCTTTCACGCCATATCCGAATGTTTAACTTTTTCTGTACGCATGCAAAATCAGATTTGCAGTTTGCCACAGGCCGTGCAGGAGGCCTGGCCTCTCCCTATTTTATTTAACCTTTCCCTTCAATTTAATGCATGCAAGGACTCCCGACTCTGGCTTTACACAATGAGTTCCCATCATGTCCTCAGCTAAGAATAGATTTGGAAGCAGCTACCACTCTGTCAGCTAAAAGTCTGCAGCAATATTTCATTGTTTCTTTGAACTTTTCCGAGACAAACGGGAGCTTTCCGAAAGCACAAGAAGCTGGTTCTGAATAAACAGAGGATACACCTGGCAGATAATCGAATCAGTAACAATACAGTCACAGCAGGGCGTTGTGCGTGACGGTGGCATATGGGCAGAAAAACCCGACCATCACACGTAGTCCACCTTTCATATGTTGCACGCGGCCAGACCAGTTTTTGTTGCATACTAATAGTGACTGAGGGATGTTTACGACGACTCTCCAACTGTAGACTTCAGCTGAGAGGCCGCAAAGGACTTCTACTCTTATTTTAGAGCGCAAAACAGACTCTGTGCTCGGGCCCTCCAAATACCACTGGAAACATGATACAACACAGGCGCACTTGACATAAGCGCAAAACCCGAGCATATCCGTTTCTGAACATTATTTGTGAGTGTTTCCCCGGGTCACTGGGGAAACAAGACAAACACGAGCGAGTGTGAAGCTTCAGAATGGGTTGCAGGCTGGGAAGGAATCGTATGTGCACATCCTGATGTTTAGATGTGCACAAACAAATTAGCAAATTGCTCATTAAGCTTGTGATTTAAAAAAAAAATCATTTTTACAGCTAATCTACAGTCAGGCAAAAACCCCAACATGCTGCTTGGGTGACTGAACCACACGGTGAGGCCTTCCAGCGCCGATAAGAGAGCAAGACGGCACATTGGTTTTTTAAAACACCAACTCCCACGTTCCTGGTTTTTGTAATGTTTTCAACATTTCAGTTTATTACTCAAGACTGGCATGCTGATCAGCATGTAAATGTGCTGACTCAATATTGTGCCTGTTCAGATTTCAGGAGAAATGTCTCATCTGCATCGATTGTGACAGCTCCAATTTGGAAAACACAAACTAACAACAAAGAGTTACTTTAAGAGAAGTGATGGGATGCTGACATCTGCAACAAATACCACATGCAGAGAGCTTCAATGTGTTTCATTGGGACTAAACACCAAACTGTCACATAACTGGGAGTTATAAGGAAAATCATGTAAAGTAAAAATTTGCATTTGTACAATTTGCATTGCTAAGATGTATTTCTACATCTTTGCAATGTAGTTCTGTTCAAATAATTAGCAATAGGTATAATTTAACATCAGCATAAATGCAAATAAAAACGGGTAAGAGACTCAAGGTAACTCTGGAGGAGTTATAGAGATTTACAGCTCAGGTGGGAGAATCTGTTGCCAGGACATGTTCTAGCTGTCCATCCCACAAACATGACCTTTAAGAAAGAGTGTCAAGAGAAAAGCAATTCCTTAATCAAGAAAGTCATAAAAATCCAGCTTGCAGGCAAACATTGCTGGAAGTGGTGTAGAAGGCAAGCAAATATGTGGAAGAAGCCACTCTGGTCAGATGACACCTAAATTAAACTTTTTGGCTGTACAAGCAAACCACTGAAGCAAACATCACACACCTCCTGTGAACTATGGTGGTGGGGACAAAAAAAAAATCTGGTTAGAGTTGATGGGAAGATGGAGGGAAATAGCTGCTGATTTGTCTCCTTGGAGAAAACAAATCAGAGATTTCTTGATAGAAGTTCACCTAAATATTTTTTTAAAAAAATCCTAGATACACAGCAAAAGCTACACTGGAATGGTTTAGAGCGAAGCTTATTTATGTGTCAGATTGACCCAAAAGTGCAGACAAAGTCAAAGTGCAGACCTAAATGCAGTCAAGACATTTAAAATGGCCTTTCAATGTATATGCTTTGAAAACTGACATTTTTCTTCCACCTTCTTATTATGCACTAGTTGGTCTACCACGTAACATTTCATTAAAACTCGAAATGCGGCAAAAAAAAAAACAAACAAACATCAAGGGATATGAATTCTTAAGTGCCACAATAAGCACTAACTTAACACCCAAAATACAGTTAAGCTTAAAAAAACAGCTGACCTACAAGTGAGTTTTGCATCACATGAAGTCATCCCAAAATGAGAAGTGAGAGCTGTAATGTCTGAATTCTGTGCGTCTAGCAAAACAGTTTTATATGCATCACCATGCCCACACTTTTCTCAGACATATGTATTTTATTGCTCAATTACTATCAATTATTGATACAATGCTTCCCAGTTACTATCAATTGACATCAATAACCCAGAAGGAGTTGAAAAAACTATGCATCTCAGGATTGTGAAGGGTCACAGTGAGGATCTGTCAGCAAAAACAGTAGGAAGTTTATTAGGTTGCAATCTGATTTGTAGCAAATATATATATAGCTATCTAAAAGCACCTATGAAATGTAAAGAAAACGACAAAATACTGCAAGTATTGTTTTGTGTAAAAATGCAATCCAGGCAAATTCTTTAAAGAACTTTGTGTATGCACATTTATCTTATGTCACTTTAGTTTGACTTTAATGAGATTCCTAAACAGAAAAAGGACAGTGAACGGATTAACTGCCAAATATTATCCCCTCCAACCAGTGGCCTAAATACTTAATAGTAAGATAAACAGGTCTGGAGTAAAGGCTAAAATAATACTGTGTTTATGTGAGATTAAAAGGCAAAGTCTGTCGCTCCATGGTAATCCCCACTTCCTTGTCTTATGTTTGGAAAATTATGAATTATGAAAAAAATATTTTTTTTTTTTAATAAACTCGACTTTTTAAGAGAGTAGAGTGTTTGACTGCAGATTATAGATAATAGCTGCTGTAAAAATTGACATCTTACTTTTGGAAACACAAACTACACTTTATGCACTTTATCTTGTAATACCTAATCAGTCTACAGCCTCTACTATCATGTGCCGTTTCCATTAAGTAAAGTACAACATTCGATCATCATTACAGTTATTTATCAGTACTTACCTGTAAATACTAACATTTTTTCCAAACATTTATATGATTATAATTTTCATTTGTACTTTTCAGAATTTCTGGAGACTTTTTCTGTTGTTTGATGATGATTATGTTTCTGAAGGAGACACATGGGAAAAATTTAACTACAGGCAGACCTGGCCCAAGGCATAAGCAAACTAAGCCACTACTTAGTGATTGTTTTTAACCTCAGTCAATTAAACACCTGGAATATCCCCTCCCAGATTTCACCAGTTGTCTTGAACGCTAATAGCGGTGGCAATTCAGAATGAACTAGCTCATTGGTGTACACATAGATTAAATATTTATGTATTACTGGAACACAACATTGACTCGTGTCTAAATTAGTTCTACATATTAAATACACCCGATTAAAATCGGGTGTATTTAATCACCAAAGGATGAAAAAAATGGGGGTTGCACATGGAGTGGCTCGCCCAGGGCGTCATTCGTGCAAGGATCGCCACTGGCTTGTGTGCCTATACTTCAGCACGCCTACCTGGTTCGGGTCGCAGGCCTTGAAGACGTGACAGGACATCTCGGACTCCGGGTTGTCCGGCTGGCCCCGCAGCAGATAGGAAAAACAAGTGAGGTCATTGCTGTTGTGGATGAAGCGCGAGATCAGCTGAGCTTTGTGCTCGAAGATGAAGACCGACGAGTTGCTGCTGTTTGTGGGGACGCAGCGGACGAAGGGGGGGTTGAGCAGCAGCTGAACTTCTCTGGGCTGCATGACGGGGCCGCAGTCGCCCCTCTCGCTCCTCCTGCGGATCTCGGCCACCAGCCACGGCAGCATGGGCAGAGTGGTCCGCCTGTCCAGCGAGCACCAGCCGACGTAAGTCAGGGCGAAGCGCTTGTCCGTCCTGCTCTCCTTCTCCTCCTGGCTCTCCATGTCGACCCAGCAGACTCTTCCGTCCAAAACTAGCGAGACAGCGACGGGGGAACTAAAAACACTTTCCAAAAAAATATCCCCGATGGACCATTCCCTGCAAGCCCAGTGCACACGACGTCGGGTTTACTTTGTAGCAATTTCCATGTTCACATCCACACTCTATGCTCTTGCAACAACAACAACGGGGCTCTGCTACGTGCACGACATGTGCTCGCTCAGCTGCAATTCTCCATGTTATCCAAATGTCAAAAGTGTATCCGATGCACTTTTTCTTTTCTTTTCTTTTGTTTACCTCGAGGGATTTAAAGTAATCGCATAGTGCAGTCTGATTCACTGCTCCACTCCTCTGCTGAGGTAAACAGCTAAAAGTTTTCTGCACTGTGCGCTGCACTTCGTTGAAGATTGCCTGCTAAAACGTGGCTTTGGATGGTTCCTGTGTAAACACAAGGCGTTTGGTAGAACTTGATTTTCTGACGCGCTGAACGTCCCTCCAGAGTGCACAGATCGCGGCGCGTTTACACCATCTAGATCCTGAAATCCTACAGCGCGCGGACTTGTGAGGTTGTTATCAGTGCCGTGCAGACGATCAATACATTGATGCTGGTAAATCGTCTTCAAGAACAGTCCCTTGATTGTGATCCTTTCTTCCCAAACGCCTTGGAGGCGGAGCGGCTGGGCGCGCTGAAGCGCCTCCCAGCCGTCCCATGTGCTGGGGAAGCGGGTGGGGGTATGGCAGACCGTTGTTACATATATTCAAAAGGGCACCAAATTAACTTTTTTTAAGGTCAAATTAGGGCCACACTAATAAAATGTAATAATAATAATAATAATAATAATAATAATAATAATATAGTCATAATATTACGAGAGTAATGTTGTACGAGAATAGTCATAACTGCTTTATTTTTTTGTAAAGTTATGACTTTTTTTCTCAAAATATGACTTTTTGCATTTAGTTTTTATTCTCGCGATATTGTGGCTTTATTCTCATGATATTGACTGTAATGTTGTGATATTATTTTCACAAAATATAACTTTATTCTTGTACAACTTCATTCTTGTAACAGAGTTTAGTCTCATTTTTTATTAGTATGGCCCTGACACACGGTCAAACAACGTCCTCCATATTTGCCAGTACCTCTTCAATTTGTAGTTCCTGATGTGTCGAGGTTGTTCTATTTGAGGTTTTGTTTGGTCCTCCAGGTTTCACTTTGGAAATGAACAGTCAGCTCTTTGGATGCTCTTGGAGTTCATTCAAGTTTGCTCTGGTCAAGGATGCTCTGGTCAAGTTTCGAGACTTGACCAGAACCCCTTAGTGTAAATTACCTTGAGAAATAATGAGATTTGGCTATATAACAGGCTTTACTGCCGAAAAATGATCAGATGTTACAAGCCATGTATGCCATGCAAATAGAACAGATACAGCGTGACATTCACACCGTTCAGCACTGGACACCTTAAGGATGCAACCAAGTGACACAAAGATTGTTTTATTATTCTCTGCAATCTGTACTCTCCCTAAAGGCTAGTCTAATCAGTTTCAGTCTGTTTATGTATGCCTGGCGGCAGTCACACATAAACATGATTATGCAAGCTGAAAAAAAAAAAAAAAAACCCACACAAAATCCATAAAAATGCTCAGATGTTTGTAAGCTGGATGAATGTCACTCTTGATTTTCCAGCCCTTCCCTTGACATCTGCACCGGTTCCACCTTGCTGGTCTGTGATGCTGTCCAGGTAGATGAAAGATTGTGCGTCCTCCAGAGGTCGTTACTAGAGTTGATCTTAAGGATTTTGGTGCTCTCCTTGTGGTCAATGAGTCCAGCCTATTCTGATGTGGCAGCCAATACATTTGTATTTACTTTTTGTATTCTGAAATAAACTGCTTCTCGTTATCGTTCCAAATACGTGGAAATACTCTGAAAATGCTGCTTGGTTGCTTACGACAGGATGTCCTTACATTTCTATTTAAATACAACATTTAAATTAAGTTTTAGATTTCAAATATAAAATCATATAGTATGATTAATATAATTCAAAAGTGTTGTTAAACGAGAAAATTTACGTTATCTGTCTTGCTGTTTTTTTTTTGTTTTTTGTTTTCCCTTTTACATTTTAGATAGTTGAAATCTTTTTGGTGTTAAATTATAAAACACCTTGCCATAGAACCAAATGACAGGACGGAGCTCCGCCTTTTCTCTAACAGAACAGAAGCTGTTAAATGGAAAGCGTCTCCCATGGCAGTATGAGGAATGTTTGCAGCCCCTGTGGCACAGCTCCTCTGGGCTCCCGTTGGTTGTAATTCCTGAGGATAGTTTTTAATGAAAGCCGTGCTTAAGGCCTACGAGTATAGAGTATGAGCTTGTAAGCAGTAAACAGGTTTTCTGTTTACAAGCTACCCCTGCTGAATCATAGTATTACATAGCTGCTTTACGTAGCAGGAAGCTCCCATCTGCCAGACTACATAATTCCTAGAACTCCACCTTTCCCAAAATAGTGCCTTTGCCATATATAACCTCATCAGTCAGCGAGTAGGGCCCTGCAGACTAGACACCCCCCCACACTGAGCTCTCCTACTTATCTTAGCTATTACTTATCAAGCACTCCAAACCACTAAAAATCTTAGTTTGCATTTTATTGATATCTAGAAGAAATAATAAGGTTCCCTTTTTAGAATTTTAATAAAAATTAAAATAACATTGCTAGATGGGAACATGGCTTAAAAATAGTAAGTTATTAAAACAGAAGAGGCATTCTGCTCAAGTCTACACATTTCTGAGCTGGCAATAATATCCAGCACACATATATTCACATATAAACTTAAACTTTTATCAGTAAAATAAAAAAAAGATACTACTGACGGTCTAGCTTCGAGCTAAACCAGAGTAAAGTTCAGAGAGGAACTTTACTCAATTAAAAATGATGAAGGGTTTTCTCAGCTCTGTTGTAGCTGCATAGATTAACGCTGCCACTACTGAGCTTTGAATGTCCAAATGTTTGAAAGATCTTACTACTCTGATTAAATATGGCTCCTAAGTATGATTTAAATATAGAACCGAACACTGAGCAATAGGTAAAATTAACTCTTTTTTTTTTCCAATTTCAGCTAAGACAACAAAAAAGTTTAACTTCTCAAAGCAATGAATCCGAGATCAAATACAAATAAGATTTATATTTACGGAAGCAGAGCACAATTAAGATGATCCACTGATAGAGCAATAGGCCTGCAAGTTTAAAAGAATGTTAAAAATACAGTTTATTTGCATACATGAAAAAAATGGGAAAATTCTACATTTTTAATGCAGTACTCAAGCTCCAAACCTACATTAATAAAGTCAAAGAAAGTAAAATAATTCCAAGTAAACAGGCATAATGTTTTATATCACTAAATTGTTCAGGCCTCAGTGGGATATAACATAGCCTTCAAAAAATACAAATTACTTGTGTCTGCACACAATCCTGGACAATAAAGCTGACTCTGATTCTTAAGTGAGGAGAAAATTGTCCAAGTTTTGCAAACGCGGATGATCCAACCGATAAAAACAGAGACTATGTTTGCTTTCAAGCAGAATGAGGCATTTACTGTAAACAACCCTGAAAAGAAAAACACAGGGAACTGTGCTCTGTTCATTAACAACAAGGTGCAGGATAAAACAGGCACAATTTTTTTTTTTTTTTAAATATGAGCCTCAATCAGGAATAGACCTAAAAAAAACCTGGAATGGTGAGAAAGAGGGTAAAGCAGAAAACAAGGGAGAAAAATAATGATGCTTCACATGATCTGTATCCACAACGACCAGCTGCTTAAGATATCCCGTCTTTATTGGCTGTGACCTGAGCACAGTGCAAGCTCCAAAGATTGAATGGTAAATGACGCATAATTGTATAGCACTTTACCTAATCCAGAAGACCACAAAACGCTTCACACAACATTCAGTCACTCTCTGGAGGTGGTGAGCTACGTGGTAGCTACAGAAGATGGCCGTGACGAATAGAGCAGGGATTTGAAACTGCGTCCTATCGGTTACAACCAAACTCCTACCTCCTGATCCATTGTCGCCTCAGTACAAAGGAAAGAAAAAAAACACTGACATAAATCAATATTTGTGGTGCCAACTTGATTTAAACGTGAAAAAAATTCAAGGTGTCTGAATATGTTCACATCCACAGCTGTCAAGTCTCCCATTTTGGCCAAGACACTAGAGTTTTTATCCCCCTTTTCTGCCGTGCTCCCGTATTATTTTCCCTTAAATCAGTGGTCCCCAAACTATGGCCCGCGGGCCGGATCCACATTTGGTCTGAACAATACCAGAGAGCATTTAGATTTTTTTTTCATATACAGTATTTTCCGGACTATAAGCCGCTACTTTTCCCCTAAGCTGTGAACCTTGCAGCTTATAGCCCAGTGTGGCTTATATGAAGAGTTTTCTTCAACCACCAGGGGGCTCTTTAGCAGGAAGTGAATCATTGGAAGTCAAAATTGTAAATAAAAGAAGAAAGCTCCCATTAAAACGGAATTAGATTTTTAAGAATGTTGTTGATCAGTTAAATAGCACTGAGAGGGAAAAGAAGATTTTTAGCTTTTTTTAAATAATACTGGGATCATTATTAGAATTTGAGACATAGATATTAGGATCCAACAGATGGCAGTAGTGCAACAATAATGGATGCAAGCTGCTGTTGAAATCTAAAGAAGAATAATAAGAAAGCGCCCATTTTCATTTAGCACATGCTAGTAGCAGACACGAAGGATCAGCACTTTTACTGTTACAGTTACCGTTCGAAAACTACCGTAATCAGTTCTGTTAAATCTAAACTTGGCAACTTTTTCTTTTTCAACTGTAATAAATGTGATATTCAATTGACCTGATATGACTCAAATTTTGGGTGTCCGCCCCCCTCTGCTGCTGCTGCTACATCGTTGTGGAAAACCTGGACCGGCAGAGATATCTGCGGCTTACAGCCCGGCACGGCTTATAGTCCAGAAAATATTTATTTCATAAATAGGGTTATTTCCTGGATTTTTTCTGTGAAGAACCCAGAGAGGGTTATTTGATTGTGCTTTCTGGAAAACAATAATTTTTTTTACATTTAGGCACACCTGCAATTGTCACACTTTTTCTGTTACAAACTGACTTCGGCCCCCCACCAGAGAAGGGAAAAGTTATGTGGCCCTCACAGGAAAAAGTTTGGGGACCCCTGCCTTAAATCATAATACGCTCTTACGTCAGTCTGGCGACATTTCCCGTATGCTCAAGTCCAGAACTCGACAGGCATGTTCACATCACTGTGATGCAGGGATCACTGAGATGTGGCATGCCTAAAGAATCCTTTGCCAAGTACCAACTCGGAAAATCTACCCACTTGGAAGAGTTTCTGAGGTCAGTCTAATTACATGGCATCACAGAGTCACATATATTGCAGAGACCACAAGTGACTCTCATAATTTTGTCAAGCGTCGACATCTTTGCCGCTTGATCAGTGAGCAAAAACTTGATAGGAAAGGTGCTCTGTAAAATTGGGTATTTTTGCTTTAGGTTGCCCAGGGCTCGGTCCATATTTATTCTAACTGATAAAAGTTTTTTGCCTTCTGTGATTTCCCCGTGCGGCAGCTGTTTGACACCTTTTGTGATGACAGGAACTACCAACTTTGCGCCACGCAGAGCAACGATATCTTCAATACTAAACCCTTTGTTTGCTAGAACAGCATCTCCTGGAGCAAGATTGTTCAGGTAGCCGCAGCTCTCCGTCACCAGCCGATCGGACGTACGGCCAGCCCATCCTTTGGATATAAAATTAATGAAACCTTGTGGCGTCACTGAAATTAAATACTTCATTGTATTGTGACTTTTGTAGTGTGAACTGTTTATGGTTTTGGTTTCAAGGTATGACGGTCCTTCTGTCAATACCTCAAAACAGTCCAGTATCGAAACACAATCGGGATACGTAGCTTTAAAAAGTTGGGGCATTGTACTTCTTACCTGATCTCGTTCTGGCCAAAATACAGTAGAAGGAACTAATTTGATATTTAAAAAGGTGATCACGTCAGAAAACGTTTTTGCAACTGTGCTGTAGTGAACTCTGAAAACATATGATAGATATAGCATACTGACATTAAGTCTTAGCTTCATTAATGTCAATAAGCATTTGTGAAACGGCGATAAGGCCGAGTTTGGTTTCCGTAAACAAGGCATGATCAAATCCATGACGGCCATTAATGAGACAAATGTCGGTAAACCTGTGTAAACCTTAGTTTTTTCATCATTATCTTTAAACGATTCCTCAGAGAGGTCCATGACCTTTAGCTGATCAGTCAGCAGTTCTTTGTCTGAAGTCAACTTTTGAACTGCGGATGACAAACTGTCAATATCTTCACCGCTCATGTTAGTCTGAACTTCCACTCCCGTTTCTTCTTCCTCTTCCCCACGCAGATCTGCTTGACCAACCTCTTCTTCATACAGGTCAACGTCATCTGCTGTCCCACTGTTTGGCCCAGTCCCAGAGAGATCCAGTAGTGCAGTTGCAGCACTTATTATTTCAGTCTGAAACGTAACACCAGCAGTTAGACATTTTTTATAACTTTATAGCGACGATTTTAAATCAAACTTTTATATCTGATGCATTTCCCGTACTTGATTAGATTTGGTGCGACTCTTCTTTGTAGGTTCCTCGCTGTCTCCTGCTTCTCTTTTTTTGGCTTTTCTTTCAGCAGTTGGGGTGTACGCAAAAATAGAGGGTACATAATCTGGAGACAGAGGGTTGTTGCTTTTTTGCCCTGCAAGTGATGGCAGGAATTAAGCATTTGTGGACACAATCAAAAGTATCGTCCAATCTACTCATTCTGTTAAAATACCACTAATCATTACTGGCAGGGTTTGAGTTTTTGCATGCCACAGACCTTAAGAATCTACTAGATCCCAATTGTTCATTTGTTGAAACCGGGTTTTCCTGCAGAGACATGTTTACCCACTACTTGTGGTTCTATGCATTTACAATGATGTATTAAGGGTGCATTCAAGCAAATCTATACTTGAATGCTCAATTAATTTCTCAATGAATTTCTACATTGAGCAAACTCCAAAATGCTTAAGTTCTTCAAACTTCTCAGCAAGAGATTTTTTTTTTCTCGAAATGCCATAAAATAAGATTCTTGGCCATTTCTAGGAGGTCTTAGAGTTGTTCAAAGGTTTTAATAAATTATAAAAACACCACAGTTTATGCGAGTCACTATTTTAAATGATGTAAATAGTAATAAATGAACCCACTGCTTAAAAATTTAACAAGGTCTTTATCTTAACCCCATTGGAAGCAAAATCTACAGTTTGGTGAAGTTATATTGCAAAGTTTGGGACAGTATTACTTTACACCTTACAAGTGCTTTTCTTTTTTCTCTCTAAAATTCTCAATATTTCTCTGCATCTCTCTGAGCTGTCAAATTAAACAGAGTTAGTGCTAAACAAAGTCGATTCATACAACAGCAATGACTAAATATTACCTAATCTCATGCTACTTTATGCTGTCTGACAACTGAGTCCCTCAACTTGGGTTGGTGAATGCTTCAAACTGAAAGTGAAGTCCACAGCTTGACCTACTTTTTGATTTGGCTGAGAAATTACTTATCTCTTTGGTGCATTTACAGACTATTTTGATATACAGACAAATTCCATACCTCTGATCCCAACACAAATGGACTAAAGTTAATGAAGGTGCATCTAAAGACAAATAGAACTTTTTTGGAAAATATTGCATTATCAGTAATTAACTTGAATATTTAAGAATGCTGCTGCAGAAGTGTCTCAGAATTAAAACACATGGGCTTTATGCGCTAATAAAAACCTGCAGAAATTTTAGTATAATAAATTGATATAATTTTACAGCATTTCAAAATGTGTAACGGGAGATTTTATTAAGTGTGAGTTTTGAACGTAGAACTGATCAATAATTCAAAGAAGTACTGCACAATATTGTACTGACATTTGATGGCAAGAACATTTGTTTAAATATTCCTATAAATGCCCTAGTGTACACAGTGTACAACGTGAGGTTGCCGCCCATGAGCATAAAACGCGGTGCAGAGGCGCCATGGAGCGAGAGCAGTGCAGAACTGGTGAGGAGGCAACTAGACGGTGGAACCAGACTCGACACAACACCCGCAACCCGCGCGGTTAGTGAAAGCAATGTGTAGAGAAAATTATAAGTCAGCAAGTTAACTAAATCAATTCAGCAATATAACAATAATACACACATAGACTGGTATATTTACCCGAAATGAAATGTTTACTGCATATTCTGGAGTAGTCGGTGGGATTCCAGTTTCGGCGGCACACAGCTTGCACCCACAAAGTCCTCCTCTCTGGGTCTTTAGGAAAGCGGTAAAATGACAAATCTTTTCTGATTGACCGATTAGAGCAACCGACAGCGACACAACAAGCCATTTCGTCTTCCTAAGAGACTTGTTCTTTATCTTTCCGCGCGTGTTGTTAAACAACAGAAAAGGTATCCAAAGGATATCCAAAATGGCGACTCACGTCACGTGACTTGTGGAGTGATGACGTCTACGTTGACTTTTTCCGACTTTTAAATGCACCGTTAAAAGTCTTATTTAAAGCAATCCCAATACGAAAGCTTCTAATTTATTTCTTCCAAAATTAACTCTTTTGTTTTGCTTTGTTATTGGAATATAAAAAAAAGTCCGTCTATTATTGACAAACCTTTATAAGCACGTTTCCTAGTCGTTATTTTCGGTATGCTTTGTTAAATTTCTTTTTTCTTTTTTTTTTGTAATTTCTAACTCATTTTTATGGATCACAATATTTCACAAGTCCAAATATTAAATTGTTACACTTACAATTGTTTGAAATGAATGAAAAAAAATAAAAAATAAAAAATAAAAAACATGACTTCTTGTCTGAGTTAGTTACAGTTTTGTTTTTTTCACAACATGGAATATGAAGTAAATATATATTCTTCCATACCAGCTTCCCCAGTGCAGTGACTCAGGGTAACTTCTCTGTTATGGATGTTTGGGCACACAACAAATAATTTTAAAAACTAATTTGTTGTTTTTAAAATACTATGTGGTACCCACATCTAACAAGGACCATTTAAAACGTAAAGAAAATGTACAGGTTCATGTTTAACCATGAACCTACCGGAATTTCCCCATTATTGGACAATAATGGGTATTTCTATTCTATTACAAAATGAAGCCAGTTAAAACTATTTCCAAACAGGGAACTGTATTTATTTTTAAAGAGAAAAATGTGATGAAAAGCTGCAGATATTAGGAAAATGCAGTAGAATCCAAAAATACATGCAAAAACTAAATGGAACAACCACTTTATTATTTTAAAGTGCATCATGACTTATATACAGAATTTCAATGAAGGCATCAAAACTGACAGAAAAAGCAATCATAAAATGACGTAACAGTCTTTTAACCTCAACAGAAATACAAAAATGGATATTTATGGTCGAAGTGTGCAAATAAAAATATATTAGTCATAAATCGGTCTCATCATGGACACATAACAGATGTTGCAAATCTCCCGCGAAACTCAGCAATAGGATAAATTACGTAACCCTAAAAGCTGCCTTTTTCAGCTGTTCTTATCTTAAAGGGTTCCAAATGCATCACACAAGATCTCAGAGAGAGACAAGCTGAGAGCTGACATTTACAGCAAGTCACGTCGACATTTTAAGACACCTGGCAAGAAAGAAGAAAAAAAAACAAGGATGTCAAGCTGTTCCTTCTTTCACCTTTATATAAACTGGTACTAACTGCACACTTTGGCTTTTTTGCACATCATACAGTCTCCATAATCGCTGCCATCTCCTTGAACTGCTTGTGAAAATTCTGAAGAGTCAAAAGTAAAAAAAAAAAAAAAGAAGAAAATATCATCAGTGTCTGAATAATTCAGTCAGAATTAATATAGATCAAAGTCAATGTCAACTAACACCAACCTGGAACTGTGGAATTGTCATCTCGAAAGCCCTCTGGCAGATCTGTCCAGAGGGCTCGACGATCTTCAGCAGCAGAGACACGTACGGGGAGTTTAGAGACCGGCACGTGTCTGAACTCACCGCCATCCCCAGCTTCCACTGCATGTCCACAAGCTACAGCGTAAACACAAATCTATTCTGATTATCAGGACACACTTCGATACGTATTCACACCCCTTAGCTTCAGCTTGATCTCAAATTGTCTCGTTAAACCACATAGTTGTGTTTGTTTTATTTGGGGGTTTTACATGACAGACAAAGACGTGCTTGATTCTGAAAATGGAAGAAGTGATGCATGGTTGTCCAACTTCACTGACAGGCCAGGCAAGGTAAGAAATAATCAAAGAAGCAGCCAAGAGACCCTTCGTATATGTGAGGGAGCTCCAAAGATCCACAGCTTGGGTGGAACAATTTGTGGACACAACTGTTAGATACATACTCACAAATGTGGTAGTTTTACAAAATATTACCTCAAACATCCTGTAATTAAATTATATAACATGTTTACTGTTTGTGTTTGGATTATGACCAAATGTACAACTGTTCTTTAAATGGAAATGCTCTTAAGTTTGTGCGTACCTGACCGATGCTCAGCATGGACTGTACTTCCTGCTGAGCACGAACCGAGGCACCATGTTCGCTCCACAACGTGTGCAAGGTCTGAAGAGAAGCTTTGGACCATTTGTTGCTGCCTTCCTCCAGTTTGGACACAAGTTCGTCTGCAGAGAAGTTGTTCTTTCCAGCTGACCTGGAGATACAAACCACTGATGTTTCATCTGATAGCAGACTGATGTGCTCCTCTGTGTGTGATTTGACATTTTGATTTGCTAAATAAAGACCAGATTAGCACTCCACATCCAGTGAGAAAAACAAAACAAAACATGAATAACACTACCTGAATGTCAACAGAAGAAATCTGGTAATACCCTGGACAGCTTCATGATCGATTGTTACCCCGACCCTCTGAAGTCTCTGTTCAGATGATAAACATTTAAAGAAAATCAGGAAGCAACAACTGGGGAAAGGTAAAGGTAATTATTTATTTATATGGCACATTTTCAGCAACAAGGCAATATAAAGTGCTTTACAGGAATTAAAAGGAAATACAAACAAAATAACAAACCAAAGGAAAGAGCAAAAGAAGAAAAAGCTAATAATGTTGATCCGAAGTAAATAAACTAGATACTCCTATTCAGGTTTGGTAGATACGTATAAGTAAGTATCTTCTGGTCTAATTCCTTTTCTTGTTTGGGAGAATAGGAGTCTAAAAAGTAGTTGCTAAGGTAGGTTTTTTTCTGGATTCTAAGTTTGTTCTAATCCCTGTTCTGGGTTGCTAGATAAGTGTAAGTAAGTAAGTATCCTTTGGACTTCTGGGATGCTAGATAAGGATAAGTATTCTCTGGACTTTCTAAGTGTGCTTTACATTTGTAAAAGTAATGAGTACTCCACAGTTTCTAAGTAATAATAAAAACTAAATGTTTCTGTTCTGGAATATTTTTTTTCTGGATTCTAAGTTTGTTCTAATTCCTTTTCTGGGTTGCAATAATAGGAGTTTCTCAGCATCTAAATAGTGCGCACCCTACAGTTTCTAAAATATAAGCTAAAGAGTGACTAATAAACTAGAGTCCCTGGTTTCCAAGTTTGTTCTAATTCCTGTTCTGGGTTAAAAGTGAGCACTCCACAGTTTCTAACAAAATAAAATAAAAAAAGAGGAAAGGACACATTAGGGCACATAGCAACATTCACATGAGTGGAAGAGGTTGTTTGAAAAAAAAAAAAGAAATTTTGACTCACAAGAGCAATTTCAGCTGAATCTACTCCACTGGTTTGCCCTTGAAGATATGTCAGAATGTGCTGAGACTGTGAAGATTAAAAGATTTGCAGTTGAACCGTTCCAAAACCGCATCCTGAGTGGTTTGTGCAGAGGGCGGTTAACACACACACACACAAAAAATCAATATTACTCAACTCTGTTTACATCCTGCTGTTATCAAGGCAGACACATTATGAAGCAAATCGTACCAGACATGTTAGTCTCCTCGCTTTTACTCGCCGCATTTCAGAAGTTGCATGTGTGCCAGTAGATGTCAATGATACGATAAAGAAATTACAAGTATGCCGTTTCCCTTCACACCCAGAAATGATTAACTTATTAAGTTTTATATTACTTACTGTTTCAGTTAACAGATATGGGGGCAAGCTGCAGATTTTGTCTACAGCTCTGTTGATGCCTAAAATTACAAAAGAACAACTCCACATAAGGACAAATGCATTAATTATGACATAATTTACCACCTCTTCCTATTGGTACAAGTGTCAGAAATTCTTGCAATCTTTTAAATTTATCACTTTTTACATTTGGCTGCTTTTTTCTTTTTCTCTCCTTTTTCTTTTTTAGGTAAGTGTTCTAGTGTATCTATATCCCCATTGTTTTGTATCGATGAATGGCTGAAATCAAAAACAAAGTTGAGATCAAAGTGAGTGTTCCTATTCAGTCGGAAAAGACTAGCTTCTGTCATTTTATGGTGAAACTTTACAACCGAGACCCTACAAGTCTGTCACTGTTCCTATTTATCTCAGTAGTGAAGTTCTGACCCTTTTATAGCTGTTTAGTACTCACCGTGTGATTCCTCTGCCGCTGGCATCGTTATTTGACAGTAAAATACAGTTTAAATTAAGAAGCTTTTAAAAGTCTAAACCTTTCTGTGTTTGTTTTCAAAGAGGTCCTGAAAACATAGCAAAATGCACACTGCTGCTTCCCAAATGATCCTTCTTGTATGTTTAACTACATTAAAAACTGCACAGCGCCATCTGCTGCACGGGAGTATCCATAGTTACGATACAGGAAAATCCGCAATACTTCGCTGAAAATGTTTTTACTCTGTTTCTCGTCGAAAACAGAGTAAACTTGGCATGTCCGGGTTGATGGTTTCACTTCAACCATGGGGCAGCTCAGTAAATTAGAATGTAATTGAAAAGCTATTTAACTCTACTCAATTCAAAAAAGTGAAACTAAGAGATTATCCTGTTAATTCTTTTCATTATGATTTACAGCTATTGAAAATAAAATATTAAATTTATCAGAGAATTACATATGACTAACAAAAAAAAGGTTTAGAATACAAAAAATGACATAGATCTACAGATCTGGGATGGGGGCCTGGTACAAGGTTTAGTACTAAAGAACGACTTCAGGGAACCAAGAAGCAAATCTCACTCAAGAATTCGTGGAGACTGTGTCTGAAGTCAGCACTTCAAGAGCCAGCACGCATTGACATAACTTGCATGTTTCCTACAACTGTCTCATCTTTCTGTAAGACACTCCTGAATCAGATATTAAAAGCATCATACCTTGCCTAATTAGTAAAATCCTGGACTGTAGCAGTGGTCCATGTTTTTTTTCCTTTCAAATTAAAGTAATTAAAGTTTCTGTTATATTTGGAAATCAAGGTATAGTCAAAAGAAAGAGTGGACAGAAATACAGAAACCAGTGTGAAGTTTTCACATTATGATGATTTGGGTAGTGATAGCCATGGCATTGATGGTGTTGATACGCTTTTTAGTTTATCAAGTCTAAAGTTAGTGCAGTTTATCAAGTCATACAATTTTGGAGCACTTAATGCTTCTCTCTGCTGACAAGGTCTATGGATTGGTCTTTAAAGCTTTAAAGCTGCCACTTTCAATATGGTGGCATCGTTTACGTATGATGCTGCCTCTACTACTCAAAGCTTCTACACGGCACTTGAAAAAAAAAAAAGTACCCATCCCGTCTGGCAGCAAATGGGTATGAGCTACATACGAAAATACATCCAATAAACTATCTTTTTTTTTCAGGTAAAATGTTAAAAACAATCGTGACTAATTAACTTGAATAATTTATGAAAAATAAGGCATAAAACCGAGGCATCTCTACAAACGAGCAACGCCCAAATTCTGGAATGATCCACCGTAAGGTTCAGAAAGGGGGTGGTAAAAGGAAATATCTTTAATTTTACTGGAATAGTAGCCATTAAATATCAAAAATATTAATATAAAATTAATATACAGACCATAAAATATGAAAATTGCTCGTGAGAAATTCTGAATCTTCTTAAATAATGTGTTTGTTGTGAGCTAAAACGAGCGAACCACCCCCGTGACTCGCCTCCAGGTCAATGTGCAGTGATTAGACACGGAAGCGAATCGCAGCTGTCAAACAGACCTTTCTAAATCAGACTCAGCTCGCAGTTAGCAGCAACATATCAAACTACACCTAAAATGGACTCTCCACGCTGGCTGCCTCTGGAGTCCAATCCAGAAGTATGTACCCCATCGGCTATTTTCACAGCTGCAAGGTTTTATTCAAGCCATTCATTCTGAAGGATGTGAACACTAGCTACTGTGCTGGCTAGCTATAAGAACAAAAGCTGAGCCCGGTGTAGGGGCTCTGCTAATAAATCATATGTATTTACCAATTTCTCTTTTTCTCTTTTATTATTTTTTCAGGTCATGACCAAGGTAAGCTCTTTTTGGTTCTATTTAACGATAGTGCTGAAAATAAAGAGTTGCAAATAGTTTTCAAATGTGCAAGGCCCACGCCACAATGATGCTACATTTACAGTATTGTCATAAAACAATAAAAAATAAAAATAAAATCGCTGTCATTGCAGTTAAAAAAAATACTGCAGTGTATACATGATGTCCAAACTTAGGAAAACATGTTTAAATAAATGAACTGTCAAAAACATTTCTGGTTCCGCAACCTAAATATATGTCTACAAGCCCAGAAATATATCTTTTGGAGGTTGGGTGAGTGGGTTTTGTATTTTAAACCAGATTATGTCAGTGTATCTTATTGTGCATGCTAATTTACTCTGTTTGCATCTAGTTTGTCAGCTGTTTGGGCATGAAGCCATCTTGGCAGTTTGGGGACGTTTACGGGTTGGATCCAGAGCTTCTGAGCTTGGTACCAAGACCAGTGTGTGCAGTGCTGCTCCTCTTCCCTGTAACAGAGAAGGTTTGACATATTTATCCAGTTATAAAACACATAGACGCTCTTGATTTTTAGATGTCTATAGTTTATGTGCCATTGATGAATGTTGAACATAAATATTGATGTTTGTTTACATGTTTCTTGTCTTTCTGCTGCTTTTCTCTTGCATCCAGTATGAGGCGTTTAAGCAAGAAGAGGAGGAGAGACTCAAAGGCCAGGGGCACGGAGTCTCCCCTGACGTATACTTTATCAAGCAAACTATTGGGAACGCCTGTGGAACGATCGGATTAATTCACGCAGTGGCTAACAACCAGGCTCACCTGCAGTTTGGTGAGTTTTAACTTCATGTGAATCACATTGGAAGGAAAAGTAAAACTGACCAAAAAACGTGGATCTGTTCACATTTTGTTGCATTACAACATCAAACCTTAGTGCATTTAGAGCTGATTCAATGCAAAAACTAAACATTAAAAAACAATTTCCCATAGTCTTCACATTGCCCTGATGGACTCAAAACAATGAGAGAAAATTATTAAAGGAATGTCATATTATCTGCTTCATTTTATCCTTCGCTCCATGTGTCCTTTCTTTCTTCCTTATGTAGTTATGTCTTTCCATTCATCCATTCTTCATACAAAGATACATACTTGGATCTTTTGTCCTCCTTTTTTTGTGCCCACTGTTTGTTCAATTCCTTCCTTCCTTCCTACTCTTCTTTTCCATCCTTCCTTCCATCAACCCTTACCTCTTTCTCCTTCCTTCTTTCCTTTCTTACTGTTTCTATTTTTTTTTTTTTTTTGGTTGTTGTCTTTTGTATTTTTCTCTCTTGCTTTTATTAATTTAACTTAAAGATTGAGAACTTCGGTAAGTTGCATCTGTAAAAATTTGGGATTTTTCCACAAATGTTTAGGAATCCTTACTTTAGTAATAAGTAGTATAGTTTAAATATAATCTTGTATTTAAAAGCAAGTAGTCCTGTACCGTTTATATTTTGCTCCTCCTTCACAGAGGCCGACTCTCCCCTTAAGAAGTTCCTTGACCAAACGGCAAAAATGACCCCAGAGGAAAGGGCCACGTTTCTGGAAAAAGACGAGGTAGGACTAAGCTGAAGGGAGCATGGATGGACATTAATTGTAGAAACGAACCCGAAGGGACTTTAAGGGAGAAAAGTCAAATGACTCATGTAGTTCTTTTGTTCAATTGTTTTTCCCAGAGCATACGTGTCACACATGAATCTAGCGCACAGGAGGGGCAAACTGAGGTTTGGAATAACTTTAAGTTCATTTGTAAGATTAATTTGCACTGAATTTGACATGTACACAAATTAACCTCAATGAATTCATTTCTCGTCTGACGCAGGCCCCAAGTTTAGATGAAAAGGTCAATCTGCATTTTATAGCTTTTGTGAACGTCGGAGGACAGTTATACGAACTAGGTGAGTTCACAGCAGCATGTCGCAAATCTTAATTGCGGTTTGTCACATTACAGCGCCCTGCACAGGTACTAGCACGTTTGTATTAACAAATGTACAATAAAGTCATGTTTTTATTCAAGCTCAAGTTCACTTGTTTAGTTGGGGGGTATACCCCGGATACCCCAAATCATGGAGCCAAAGTTTGATACAGTAAAACTGATGCTTCAGTTCTTAACTTTTAAGTAGACCAGAGTTCCTAAGAGCTTTTTTGCAATAATCCTTAACCTCCTGGTTTCGTAGGGAACAAATATGAAGTTTCACAAACAGCCGATCAAAACGAGAAAGTAGGGGTGCACCAATAAATCAGCTCTGATTTTCCTTTGTTTTGAGACATTGGCTGATTTCCCAAAACAATCTTCTTTACCTCTGAAAAGGATCTGATAATCAGCCACTATTCCTTTCTGTTATGCTGTGAGAGCAGACTGGCAGACAGACCTGGCCACCAGGTCACGTCTGCAGGTGCTCTGTTAACAATAATCACCATACTGTTTACAACTCAGCAACTTTGTTGCTATATTTAGTAACAACTGAAAAAATAAGAAAATGTTCACTTCCCAAAATGTGTGTATATACATATATACACAGCCATGGTGATAATTAAAAGATTTAAAGCAACAGTTAATTTCATACATAGATGGACGGAAGCCTTTCCCTGTTGTCCACGGAAAAACTACAGAAGATACGCTCCTTGAGGTAAGATATTGCTAAACACAATTAAGATTATTACATAGAAAGTTCACTTTTAGTTTGTGTTATTTTGTATGATGCTGGACAGTGAGAGTTTCCTTTAAATCTGTTGGCATTAAATGATTTGACTTGTGTGTTCCAGGACGCCGTAGAAGTGTGTAAGGTTTTCATGGCTCGCGACCCTCAGGAGGTCCGTTTCACCATCATCGCTCTGTCCAAAGACTCGTTCTGAGGAAGCTCTTTTTCCTTTTGTGTTTTTTTTTTTTTTTTTTGACCCCAGAAAGCAAAGAAAACATTACTGCCAAACATTCTGAAGTGCTGAATATATTATAAAACACAGTTGTTGTTTTTTTTTTCTCTCACAATGTTATTGCAAGCAAATCTCAAACTAAAAGAATACCAGGGATCGGAAATCTGCATCGCTGCCTTGGATTATAGATTTGCTTAATCTGTATGTTTGAGGCTCTTTTTGGGTGAACATTTAACTGCACTTATTCACTGTTTAATTTTATCGTGTTTGGGTTTGTTTTTGACAATTACTTCGATCGCATCATGGAGATGAGCTGTGGAGACGCATTTTAAGATGCTTTAATTTCATTCTCTCAAAACACTTAAAGGATGATGATGTTTCATGAATTAATGTGTTATGAACTGCTTTAACAAAGATGACTGTCGGAGGATAACAAACATCTAGTCTGAACATGCGGGTGAAAGGTGCCTACATTTTTGTAATTATGAGTTTGTCAAATAAAGGGCAAATTTAATAAGCACTTTTTTGGGGGTCCCTAGTGTTTGTCTTCAAGTTTATATATAGTTTCTACTAAAATTAGCTCCCACATTAAATTAGGTTTAATATAAAAACTCCAAAAACGTTGCTGTGGTTGTAAAAAAAAAATAAATAAATAAATAGAAAAAACTGCAAGAGCTGTTTTAAGTAGGTTTTATTTTTAGGTTTTGCTATTACAATATACCCATAAAATGATTCAACCCTCTGAATAGATTTATTCTAAGGAGCTTACATTTACAAATCAGGGTGTAGTCTCAGACATACCTGATGCTGCAGATCAAGATGCCTGTTTTAGAAATATGGCTTAGTCATGAGAATTATCTGAAAGACTTGAGGAAAAACTGTTGCACTGACAAAATGACACAAACGGACAACAAAGGCTATAAATGTTGATGATCGTAGAGATGTTAATAGGTTTTAAAGATAAAGGAATGTTGACTACGCCTCCAGGATGTGACAGAACTGTGACTAAAGTACAAGAGAAGTCTCCAACTGACTCACTTTGGTATGAATTAGCTTACAAGGTTATAAGATTATGTTCTGTGAATGCAGCAGTGTCTGTAGAGGAGGAGGATGTACTGTCATATAGTCAGATGAGGTCAAAATAAAACCTGATTTTAGTAGAGTTTTATTTTTGCAATGTTTGGAAGAAGGAGAATTGGTACAACCCCAAGAACACCATTCCAACCGTGAAGCATGGGGATGGCTCCATCGTGCTTTGAATGGTTGTTTTCTGCAAAGGGAACAGGGCGAGTGCATTGCGTACCCAGTCTTCAGACCTAGACCTATTAAAACTTTGTTGGATTGAGCTGAAACTCTGTATTTCCCAGCAACAGCCCCAAATCCTAAGAGATCTGCAGAATATCTGTGTGGAAGAGTAAGCCAAAATTTATGCTGCAGTGTGTGCAAATCTGGTCAAGAAACACAGGAAACATCTGACCTGTCTAATTGGGAACAAAAGTTTCGTTACAAAATTATTTTCTGTTGTATGAAATACTTACTTCATGCAAAAAGAATTAACATTATTTTTATTCTGCCTCAGTTGAAGTGTACCTATATGTTGAAAATGGCAGACATGTAGGTTCTATGAAAGCGATAGGTTAGTATTTCAGATCATGTAATACTGACTTTCCTCCACTGAGTGGCGCTGTAATAGCGCACTTTTTTGGATCTCGACGGAGAGATCCGAACGCTGTCAGTTTTCCCAGGTGTTCAAACCTTTTTTTTTTTTTTTTGGTATTTTCTTCGAGGTCCATCAGTCTACAGCTTTCACAACTTTATTTTCAACGATTTTTGCCTCAGAAGTCCATTCTTCTTCCTCCTCACTTGAGGAAAAGGAAACTTCCGCACGTCTTATCTTTTGCGCGTTTTGTGTTGAACCCCTCCACCCCCCCCTTCCCTGATGGTCTTTCTTGGGACGAAATCGGGCTTTCGTGTTTACCTGGAAGCCGCAGGGGCAGGGGTGGATACACCCCGGACCTTGCCTCTCAGCTGCCCCCTCCCTGCTACAGGTCTGCCGCTCTAAATGCCCTAAACTCTGCGAGCTGACGAAGTCGAGCACAGGAAGACTCTGAGGACTCTTTTGATCGGAGCTCTGAAGAAAAGAAGCGAACCACAGGTGTGTCGGATGAAAGGACAGGTAAAGCTGCTGCAGCGGCAGGGTGATGCAGACGGAATGTACTAACCTCTTGTTACACCTTGCATCCACCCTGCAGCAAAAGAACAATAGGAAACATTTTTGTGCTGAACAAGAGGTGTGATCACCAGGTCACCTGTGTTTCTGACTGTCCACGGGAAGACTTTTAAAGGCGATAGTTGCGCTTGCATCTCATAACCTGGAGTGATAAGCCTAAATGATGGAGTGGCGTGAGCAGTCCTCCGTCAGCAGCGAGGAAGGATACTCGGAGGCGCAAAGATGGATCGAGGTAAGTCAAAGCTACCTGAGAACTGTTGTACCAAGGATATTCTAACACTAGACGCTTTTATGCTCCAATGTATTAGTGATACTATTCTGGAAAGCTCATTTGTTTCAGTAATTCTGCTCAAAAAGTCAAAGTAATTTATATTCTTTACGATACATTTCATGCATTTACTTTTATTTTTTGACGATTTGGGTTTGTAATTAATGGCAGCCACAAAAGTCATTGCACAAGATCGTGTTCTTTAACACAGAAATGACATATTATGACCTAGACATTTCTGAAGAAAACCACTGGTTTAACATGAACTATTTGGCAATGACAGTGAGCCCCAAAAGGTCATGACTGAAGAAGCTGCCTGTTAAGAGTCCTACATCCAAACATGCTAATGGAAAATGCAGTGGAAAAAAAAGTGTGGTTAAAAAAAAGGTGCAGCTATGGAGTCAGGGCTTCAAGAGAACTTTGGGATACAACTGTTGCATTTGTTGTGTTAAGCCACTCTGGAGTCAGAGACAATAGCAGACGTGTCTTACCCTGGCTGGGGAGTAAAAGGACTGGACTGTTGGCCGACAGTCGTTCTCTCTCAGATGAAAGTAAAGTATGCATTTCAAATGGAAATCAAGGTTCTAAAGTGTGGAGGAGGAAGAGTGGAGAGGCACCATACCCAAGTTGCATGAGGAGGTTCACTTTTAGTGATGGTTGTGTCAACCAGGCAATCTCTGTCTGTTGGTCCACTGCTTCCCTCTGCTGACAAGCTTTATGGCGATGATGAAACTTGTCATTGCCGTAAAGCGATGGCACTTTTCACCGGCCCGGCTTCCAAAACAACCAATAGTTCTTGTAATGACAATGGTCACAGCTCCTGATTGGCCAACAAATTCCCCTGACCTAAATCCCATAGAAAATCTTCAGGGTATTGGATGATAAGTGACACCAGACCCAACAATGTAGACAGCTTGACAGCTGCTGTTACAGCAGCCAGTAGCATTGCAGCGTGCATTTTCACCTAACCTTGGGTTCACATTTAGCCAGAGGCACGCATATGGTGGAAACTGGCTTCTTGTAAAAAGTGTTTCAGTGTCTTTTGGTGAGATTTAATGTTAAAAATACGGAAATCTGAACATATCTACAGGTTCATGCTGTTCCTTCTCAACTGGTGTACAATTTAACCAGTGAGATCAGCCTTGTTTCTGGAAAACAAAAATAGTTTCTCAGTGAACGGATGTCTGATCTTCTTAGAGAAAAGGTTACATTGTGTTGAACTCATTCATCGTTGCAGGACTGTTGTCTGCTTTTTATTTCTTTAGATCTTGTCAAAACCTGCTCCTCTGTTTTTAAGCTCCTGGGGCTTCAGGGCTCCAGTTTCAAGCAGAAAAAGATACAGAAGCATTAAGAAAAAGTGCAGCTTGTCCCAGTCGCCAAGATGTTAGCAAATAATTTGACATATTCTTGGTTCGTTTTGATCTCACACCTTTTTCATGTGAGAAATACTAATGGAAAAATTCTTAAAGCAGTTGCACATCTTGGCAGGCAAATTGTTTAGGATCAATTCAAGAAATCAGCAACTGAAATAAAGAACAGCTAAGGTTTAGTATTTTTCATGTTATTAGTTGATTAGTTGAACTGTTTGATCCAGCAAAACCTACTGTCCAATTTTTTTTTAGCTAACGTGCTTCTCTTAGCTTGTCAAGTGTATTTTTGAAGTGGTGTTCCCTTTGTAAGAGCCATGACTGTAGATGTTTATTGCAACTGCTAATATTTTGTGAAACAGACAGAATGTGCTATAGGGCAGCTGAGCAGCAGTGTGTAGTAGGTGGACTTTTTTCCTTATGATTAGGAAAATGTCCATTCATTCCAGCACTTTCTTTGGGTGAAAATGGTGTTTAAACCATACAAATAGTAGGATAAAACATTTTTTTATTGTTTAAATCCTTGGAATACCTTAATAGGCGAAACATATTTGCCATTTCATTCAGTGAATACAATTTGACATATACCCTCTAAAATGCTAACAAATCTAAAATGTCACATTACGTAAAGTTTCCACCCAACCTCTCGCCTTACTCTTTCTTCGCATCTAATTGGGGAGCCATTTTTCTTCCCCCCCCCTCATTTTGCGAATTCTCCTCCCAGCATGGCGGCACCGACACGAAGCTGCTGCATGAATGTAACTAAACAAATATTGTTCTAATTTCATGAAGGGGTGAATCTGAATGCTTTCAATGTGACATCAGCATCTCTCCCATTCACACACTGGCCCATTGTTGTGGCTCTGCCGGTGGGATCGGGGTGGGGGCCGCAGCGCTCAGCTGAAGGCTGCAGTACATGAAGGTGAAGGTAAAGGCCATGGAGTTGCTGGATGAAAAGAATGTGAGAGAGGACTGGCACGGTGGAAATAAAAGAGCAACAACAACAAACCGTACTCTGGCACTAGAGGAGCTGTCACGCCCCCCTTCCCGAAGAGAAAGTTTTTTGTTGCTATTGGATTGTGCCTCTGAATGATTAACAAGCTGCTTGGCTTCACAGAGCTTTAAACCGAGGCATGTGTGCACTGCGAGGTTGGTGGTGGCGTTAAAAAAATGAGACTAAACGGTCCGGAGCCCGTCACATGGACACATTCCAGGATTTGCTGCCATGGCTGTGAACGTGGCCCCCTCTGAGGCAGTCGGCTGTCAGCGCAGGGCACGGGATCCTTCGACCACAGGGCCTGTTGGAATAATGGAAGCTCTTGTTAATTGAATAGAAAACCCTTCGAGTGTAACTGTTAGGACGACCCCGAACAAGTGGTGGTGTTTGAGCAACTTATGGGTCCGAAGAGCAAGCATAAGGCTGCTTGTAATGACAATTAGTGATAATAATGGTTTCCTTTCATTGAGATAGGTGTTCTCTACCTCTGTTTGTTGTTTATTTTTCAGGGGTTTTTTTTGTTTTTGTAAATACAAGCACTAAGATTGCCAAACTCCATTTTATGTTATACTTTGACCTGCTCATACCAATTTTAGCTTACTTAAATTTCTCTTTAAGAGCTGTAATTATTAGCATCCAAGCCTTCTAGTAGTGAGAGGTTGTTACTTGTTTGCATAAGAAGAGGCAACAACACGCTGTGAGAATGAGAAATGATACTTGTAAAATAGAAAATTAATATTTTTCAAACCCAAGTAAAATATTTATGAAGTTGTCTTTATTTTTAAACTGGAGTTAGCATCTTATATTAGCTATTAGCAGGGCTAGCACAGCTAGCCTTACATAATCAACAGTCCCCATGTGTATTCCCTAGAATATATATGATTACTTTAACTCTTGAGACATCCTGGACAGACAGAGCTCAAAAGGATTAAATAAAGCAGTTTGCTGTACCCCTTTCTCAGCTTTCCTGCCAGCATCTGAACGTCTTGCACTCTCACACTCTATTGGAACCTGAATCGCAGACACAATTTGTCTTGTTTTTGAAAATAAGATTTTTTTTTCCAACAGCTTCTTAAATCTGCATCCTTTTAAGGTATTGTATCACTCCACTGATACTAAAACTAACCTTTGAGTCTTATTCATTCTGCATTATAGTGAAAGGTGCTGCCGACAGCACGACCTGCTAGCTGATAAGGTAGCATTAGTCATTAGAGAAGGTTAGATTTTTCTCTTTTTTGTGCAGGAGCACAATTCAAAACATTGAAAATGCAAAACACACAGTCTGGCATGTGGGTTTTATCAGTTTGTCAGGTCACAATCAGATTGTTCACTATGCTGATAAGAGTACTTTTCATTCAGTTTCTACATTTAGCAGTGACTTATTCTAATGCTTAGTACAATTTTAATATTAATAGGTTTTTAGATATAAGCAGCCCAAGTTTTAATACATAATAAGCTTTATGGAAAAAAAATTAGAAAAAAAATCACACTGAGTACTGCAAGATCTTTAAAAAAAAATTGGAAACTTTTTTTTATGAATGTTAGAAAACCTTTATGCATGTTTAATAGACAATGTTGTGGAGCAGAACTGTTCTATTACAGGACCAAACCCGACGTTCTCATAAGTGTCATTAGAAAGAATTTTATACCTTGACATTTTAAAATGTATCTGTAAAGTCTGAAATTGCTTAGAAAAAAAAAAAAGCCAATGTCAAAAGAAATACTTCACAGATGAAGGGAAAATTGATTTCCCTCCGTCAGTGGATTCATCTATTGTCTTCTTTTGTTCCCAGTGGATGGGAGTTGAGCTGGCTGAGAAACGATATCTGATTTCCTATCTAAGGTAATGATCAAAACATTCCATGAGAAACAATGACAGCATAGAGTGGGCCCGTATAGCAATACATTACTATTAAAATAAACTCAAGTCAAAGAATATTAACCCAAAAGACAGGAGGTAGTATTTGCAAAGTTGACTAAAAATCTCATGGCACACAAATCCCTTTGCAGCTGTAAGAAACAGCAGATCTTAAGGCAGGGTTTTAGTTTGTTTTACTCTCAAAAATGCTTTTATTCATCAAGAACAAAGTAGGTTTTCAAGAGCAATACAAGCTGGTGGATCTAGAATTCTGAGTTGTATAAATCAGAATGAAATTAAAGTTTCCTTCCTGTCCATATTATACAGGAAACAAGAGACCTACCCAAGCACCAGCGTTCTGCTTCTTAATGTTACAAGGACTTATTTTTATTGGCTGCTATTCCTAGATTTGGGAAAACAAAGGTACTACCAGATTTAACGGCGTCCCGCTCGAGTCTTTCTGTCACTACCCATGAAAACTGATTGGAAAGGAAATTTACAGCTCCTCTGAAGCAATGTTTCCTGGACATTTTCCCCGAATAACTCACAAAATATGTTTTGAATGGCTCTGTTTTTGGAACAGAGTAGTATCAATCAAAACAGTAAGATCGCCAAGTTGATCCGTCTCGGTGGACTTTTTTTTTTCTTACTCTGTTTGAGGGAATGAAATTATTAATAACTTGGAGAGGAAACAACTCTTGCTCTCTGGAGCTGATGTTGCTTCATTGTTTACCACCACAGAAACGTTGAATCTAGACTGACCATTTATCACCCTGAATGATCCCTTTTTGACAGTTTGGACATGAAGTAATTAGGAATAACGTTCAGAATCATCAACGTGAAAACAGGCCCTTGCACAGGCAGCCAATCGCTTTGGTGTAGAAACAGTTGTAGCTACATTGTACCAGCGGTGACATTAATGGATTTCACAGCTGAAATTTTGTTTTCAATTCAAACCCCGAAGCGTGTGGAAAAATGTTCCCTCTGTTGACCCGTACTTTGTGCTCGAGACACAAAGAATGTCAGGAACAATTAGTGGTTGAGTGCTACATCAGTAACCAGATTGGCCTTGGTGTCCTGTATGAATAAACATGGACTCCTCAGACTGTTCATGAACTATCTGGGCTCCCCCCCGTTTGGTTTGTTCCTGTAATAATTACTGTTCCTTGCAGAAGTGTTCATATCCCTTGAACTTTTTTTCCGCGTTGTCATGTTACAGCAACGAACTTTGTGTCAATCTATTATGTGAAATCCTTACAATCACAACAAAAAATAGCTTATCATTGTAAAGTGGATGGAAAAGAAGGCATTGTTTTCAAAATCCCTTAAAAAGCGAGACTCAACCTTTTCCCTGCATTTACGGCTACAAGTCTTTCGGGGTGCGTGTATACCAACGTTGCCTATCTATTGACGCAGGTTTTGGCCATAAATAATAAAGCAAAATAGCTCTAGCTCAGTCACATCAAGATAGAAAGTTGACAGAGACTGACTGAGCCATTCCAACACATGGATAAGTTTCTGGTTCCTGACCTGGAACGTTTAAATGCAACTGGTCCAAAGCAGTTGAATGAAGTGGGTGAATTACTCACTCAGTCTGTATTCAAGACATTCAAGACATTCCTGCTTATGCCTAATTATTCGATTCAAGTATTTTGAGCAGATCATCCTCTCAAAACCCATGAGGACTGGAGTTTTGGACCCCCTAATTAAAAGAATCCAACTTCGGTCTCACCAGAGAGACAAATGCCTTCTTCCATCTAATCACTGTTCCCCATAAATGGTTTGTGTCACAATTCAAACTGAATTTCTCTAGGCTTTTTTCCAGCACATAACCAATTGTTTTCCTGTTGAGAAATTTGGCCACCTGAGCAACGGTGGGTTTCTTTTACAGTTCCCCCAAAGCTACTATGCGTTTCTTGACAAAGGACGGACAGAGGGAAGGATTTTATTTTTCCCCTTCACTACTGCGTAATACTTGGTGTTGGTCTGGCACATTAAAACCAAATAAAATGCATTAAAGTTGGTTATTTGGAACATAATAAAATGTGGGAAAAGACGCAGGCATATAAAAACTTTTGCGAGGCACAATTGTTTTGCTCGGGCCTCTGTCTTTACCCATGGCGAACTGGATCCATATTTCTGGAGCTCCTGTGTTTAGTTCTCTGATAAAACCAGAGCGCCCGTCTGCCGTTCCACATCAGGCCTGTTGATCTTGATGGTTGATAATATCTCTCATAATAGTGGACCACACTGGCATTCTGTTACAGCACATCCAGCCTGGTGCCAGGGTGGTTCCCACACCTCATACCCTAATTGTCCTCTTTCAGTCAGATTAGCCGATGTCACTTTTGATTAGAAAATGTGAGGGGAGAGCAACATCAAAGTAACACGCTGTGGAAAGAGGATGAAAGATGTTATCGTTCACACTGAGCTGTTTCCTTCTCTATTGTTTATTTGCATGCAAGTGGATCCCAGTAACTTGCCAGCGCATCTGTGGAACAGCAGGGGTCAGGATTTCGTATGCTAAATGCACAGCCTGGCTGACTGCTACCAGTTGTATAAGGTTGTTTTCACTCCTTATAAAATAATGGCAGCTCTCCCTGCTTCTCTCATCTTCCTGTTTGTCTGTTTTTTTTGGTGGGGGGCAGGTTTGTCCTGGGGAATTAGTTTGGATACTAATTTTGTGAATGGAAAAGAAAGAAGCAGACTGAGCTGAAATATTTCTTACCACGTAGCTCGATTCCGTCTTGCAAACGATGCAGAAGTAGGCAGTGGAAATGTGTGAGAACTTTGTTCTTGTTCATGTATCTTGGCATGGTCTAATTCTCTTGGAATGATAAGCATTCGAGGCCGCGGCCATCTCTGGTTACCCAGGGTGTGTTCTGAGGTGTAGCGCAAATTGTTTGAAAGTAATAATAGTCATGTTTAGTCGCCTTTAACTGTTTCACTTTTTCCTGTCTCGTCCATAATTATGTCCTGCACTTAACTTTGCAAGAGTTTGTTTCAAGCTTGCTTTAAAACATGGGCGTAATCCTTGATTGTAAATGCCGACAAGCCTGTTTATTTTTACAGTGTAATATAGAAGACCTCTTAAGAATATGCTTGAAACCTACTTTTTTTTTTTTGGCTCAAATTAAGGACATTTATTTCCTGATTTAAGTACATGGACTGTTGTTGCATTTTGCTTTGATCCTTTTTGAGCTTTCTTGCAACACTTTGCTTTTAACACCTGGCAATTCTGGTTTAAAACAAAAAGAGAAATCATAAATCAAAACCTTTCTATTTCCAATTGACCGACAGGACGAAAGGTGTCACACCTGTGCGACACCCCGGACTCACCAAGCGAGGTAATCACAGGCCCACATCAGGTGGGAAAGTCTTTGCAGGTAAATGGAGGCATGAAGTGAACACATATAGTTTCTTCGACTAAGCAGTTACAGACTAAGAAATTATTTGTTAGAAGAAGAGCAAGAAGTTCTTCAATTTAAATCAGAAGCATCAGATCAGCCTGAGTTCCTCTGTCTGTTCCTCAGTCCCACACTTCACAGCATTGTGGGACACAGCCGAATCCACTTGCCTTCCCTGGCTGTATGTGTATTTTTTGCAATAACATGAACATCACGGGAAGCGTGGAAGATTGAATTTAGCTGTTAAACACATGTCAAGCCACTTTATAAGCATGGAGGAGTCAACAAGCAGCCAGAAGCTGCTTTTTAGAATGAGACGGCGCTGAACTCTGTCCGTCAGTCCGTCTGTCTGTCGTGGTGCACAGGACACTAATTAAAGACGTTTTAACACTTACTCTTCTACGAAAGGAAATATTGTGAAAATTGTTACCAAAAAAGATTGAATGTTGGTCCATATTTTTTCTGTGAATTAAAATTCCACCACTTCAAATGAGTGATATGAAACTTTAATGTTTCGATTAGCGGTGCGTCAGTTGGAGTTTTCTGGTCAATCAATGATCTTTAAAAAAAACCTTACCTGGTGATTCCAGTTTTGGACGATGTCGATTTTTTTTTCCCCCAGATTTTTAACCACAAACGTGTCGATATGGTCTGATGTTTGTCAGAGTAGGTCAGGAGGGAGAGTGACTGATTTTCAGAACTTTGCAGGTACATAAGACAGATTTGATTTGTAAGTATTGGCCGATCCCAGATCTCCCAAAATTAAGTAAATCTGGTCCAATTTATCGATACACCCTACTTTTGAACGTTCACAACATATTTATGGACGTTATTTATGTAGATATGAATACTATCACTTTTTATTTATCAATTTATCCGCAAATTCAAACATTGTTTGAGTAGCACAGTGTTGTAGTGAAAATATTGAGCAGGACTGCTGAGTAAATACAGTTTTTTTTGCCTCTTTTTATTTAAGAGATCCAGATTTAGACTTTATTAGACCAGGAAGCATTCCAACAAAACACTGCAGGAATCAGGGAGTGGCTAAAAATCATGCACTTTGTTGCAAAACATAGAAAAAATAATTGTGCTTTTTTTTCACATAAAAATGCTGCATGAGAGAGAAGTTGCACAGGAAATGTAGTAAATGCACGAATTGCTGTAGAAGTCCTGCACGTTTGCTTCAGTTGCTCCACTGCATGTGTGCTTGTGTTTAAGGCTGCACGTCAGGGTGTGCATGCATGCAGGCATGCATGCAGTGTCCGTGTTTGCTTACATAATGGTTCCTGGTGTTTCTGCTGTGGCGGTTTGAGATCATGGGAAAAGCATGAGGCTGTAACACAGCCGCTGTGTTCCTTCAGTGTTCCAGCCTTGTGGCTTCTGCAGACTGACTCCAGTACAGCTTTAACACAGCCCGCACATTTCCCAGCAGCTTCCAGCATTAAAGTGAGAAGAAATCACCCACTCGGGAGCCCCCTACCCCCAACCCCCTGAGGAATACCTGGAGGACCTTACTTAACGTTGGCCCTCAGAGACAGTGTAGGAACTCAGAAGGAAATACCTCTGACTTCCTCTGCTACTGTTCTCAACATCCTACCTTTATTCTCCAACGCTCCCCACCCCTCATCACACTCTGGCCCCCCCAGGCCCCCACCTCCTCCTCCTCCTCCTCCTCCTCTCCTTACCCAATCCTTGCTGACTGTTTTTGCTCACTGTTCTTGTATTCTTGCTTCTTTTGTTTTTGTTTGTTTCTCTCTCCCCAGGCAGCAACCAAGAAAAAATTTGGGAACGGCGACTTCCGATCAGCCCTGGAGAATGGAGTTCTGCTGTGTGAGTAAGTACTCCTCTTTTCCCAGGCACCTCTATTAGGCCACTCATTCATAAGGAATCCCTCCGCTCTCCTCCACGTCTGCTCTCTTCCAACGTAAGTGCCGCTGATATTTCCCAGGCAGACCCCCTGCCAGGCCACTGTTTGTTTGTTAGCTTGCATAAACGGAGCCAGGGTTGTCCGGACGGAACAATGGAGGCAGTTATTTGTAGGTTATTTGATGCCATCATGATCAGACTTTCTCTCATGCCTTGCTGGTTAGGAGAGCGATGTCTTTCCAGTTGTGTTGCCTGTTGGACAGATGTTATGGATCTGTGGATTGGGCTGCGTGCCGTCCTCGCTGTAATGAGAAGCTGTGCAGTGGATGAAAACGTTTCAGTTTTGACCACAGGAGGGTTTCAAAGCATGCTGCTTTCTAATTTCCCCGAATGGATACGGGACGAGCCAACAAGTCAGTTTTAGGAGCCCATGTCTTTGTGACATTTGCTTTTTTTGCGTTAACTCAATAACTCTTCTCAGTCAGGACATTTGTAAGGCAGAGCACAATGAAGCAGCATGCATATGTGCAAATTGCTTAACGGACACTGCGATGCGATTTGCACATATCAGCATGAGGTTGATAATTAGCAGCAGCCCCTGCAGACTCGTCCAAACCTTTATCGGCAGCCGCTCGAAGGAGAAGAAGAAGAACCGCCTCGCTCTGCTGATTGGGGCCTGACTCTGACGAACAACGCCGTCTGCAGTTTTATTTTTTTTTTGCGTTTCTTTTTCTTTTCAGTCATCAAGCTGTCCGTGTTTTCCCAGCACGAGGAAGAGGAAGGCAGATTAAATCACCTTCACCTACAAACACAACCCTCCTGCTCCCATTGTGTTGCAGATATCCCAGTTTCTTGCTCACAAAGGAATGTCCAGTGTTGCTCTCACACAAGATTATATCCTACTCGGCCTTAAATGTGTGTCTTATCTCATGAAAATCCATTGTTTCGCTGTTAAATGACCAGTATGAACCCAAGTGCGACCCCCCCCCACCCCCCAATCCCAACCCCACACTCTTTCTTTAAGTCTATTGTCAGCCTATCCCATCCGCCTACAGCCAGAAAATTGCTTAATCTTATATGGAGTTCAGTTTCTTTAAAACAATGGCTTCTTTAGTTGCATGTTTTCAAAAATATTCCCACAACTTACTTTTTAAGTTCATTTCTGCAGTTGTTCCATCATAACTAGGCGTTGTGGAAGCTGTGCAAAAATATTTACCATGCAATGACTGTATGATTAGCATTTTTTTGGAAAAAATAATATATATTTTGACTTGGGCCATTTTAATAGAAGACTTGAGAGCTAACATTTGTCATGAATTAAAGTAAATTGGTGCCTGGCTAAACATAGATATATGCCTTTTTTCAACTACGTTCTTTGTGCTTTACGGTTCCAACTGCTGTGTTATCCTGAAGACATCACCTGATTGATTTATCTCCAAAGTAAACGCTGATACTCGATTGCTCTAATTGAATTAAGATAAACTAAGTGCTATGGTTACACTTGGTTAAAATAAGATAATGTACAAAAATGTTTCAACCATCAGGAGTAGTCGCGGGTAAAACGGCTCAGAAAGAGAGTCAGCTCCCTCCTTTTGGTCTTTGGTGACGGTTCTCAACTAGAAGAAATGGGTTTTCACATTCTGGAAACTCATCCCAAGTGAATGACTTCCGAGGAATGTTGCTGTATTCTCTTCAGCCTTCTTATTATCTGCTCTCTCTTGGACTCTCACATGAATCACGGACATGTCCCAAAATGTTGTGGAAAATACCAATCCTTTTGAATAGCTCCTGTTGCGTCTCTGGTGTTTCTTTGGCCTCATTACTAAACACCTCATTGTTAGCAAAAATAGTTAACTCTGAGTCCTGGATGTGCTTATACGCAGTGGGTTCATTTGTCAGAAAACAATCAGACTCACAGGTTTCTGATCAGGAAGTCACTTCTTGATCTTCATGGAGCTTCAAACTAATTGTTGTCCTATTTCAATTAACAGCTAATTTCTCAGTGCATATCTCATAAATATCTTAACTGGATAATGTCTAAAGGCTGAGGTATGTTTGAGTTTCCCCCCCTTGATCTGTTAGATGTGCAACTCGATCTCATATGTGTGGAAGATGGATAATAACTGAAGTAAATTGTGCTGGAAACATAGTACAGATAAGACTGTGAAATATATTATCTGTGCTCAGATTCTGTGATTGTGAAAAACAATTTATGCTGCAGAGTAAAAAAAACCTTCTTAAACAGCCTTACTACAAAGGTTGTCACTGCAGGCAGTTGTTTTTATTTGATATCTTTTTGTTATATTGACTCTTACTCAATAACTTTCCTTCAAAGTGGTTTTAAACGGCACCACAAGTCCATTATCCTCTACCTAAAACCGTAGCTGTTTTCCGAGTTTAAATGTGGTTATTCAGGTTTGTTTTGAGGTTACTTCTGCAGTGGAGGGCATGTTTTTGGAAGCACAAGGGCTCATTTTTGTTTACACCATGGCGCGGCACCGGTGATTTACTAAACTGAAGCCAGGTGGCCACCATTAAACCAGGTCGTAAACACACAACACCACCAGGACTGTGCATCAAGTCCTGCTCATTCCTGCGTAGCTGGGGCAGCTTCGACAATGAGCGGGTGCTTTCACTTACCTTTTAATTTCCCCTGATGTTCTGTGTCTCTTTCCTCTGCTTACAGTCTGATAAACAAGATCAAGCCTGGCACCATCAAAAGGGTCAACAGGCTCCCTACACCTATTGCTGGACTGGTAAGTCGTCTTCTGTTCTTGTTTAGTCTTGGACTGTGTTTTCAAATTATGCCAACATAGCCGTCAGTGAAAGCGTTTCTAAGCTTTACACCACATAATTTTCTCACGTTTTTCCTCACGTTTGTGACGCTGCTGATGTTCGGCGCTGTGAGTTAAAGCAAAGGGAATAATGATGTTTGACAGGTCAAGGTAATTATATATGTGCTTCCTCATACTTGCCCAGTAAGTTTGGTGAATGAGGAGCTGCTTCAAAGGATGCAAATCGCTTACTTAACAATTATGTTACAATAATGTCAGACAGTCATTGTAAAGTGGGATTAAAAAAAGGAAATAGCCAGGTTGTGATTCATTCTGAAAATAGGTAATGATGAGTCTTCTTTATTTTGGCAACATCCAGACTCTTTAATGACAGGCAGAGATTAAAAGATGAAAAGGATAAGACCAAAAAAGCAACAATAGTCCTGGCTGGTATTCCATTTCTGGTTGGACAAAACATTTCCAAAACATTTGGGTTAGAATTAATTTCCTCTGGCAGAAATAAACAACTGCATCTATCCAAAGTCTAGATTTTGGTTGTTGCAGCCGTAATGAACAACTGAAATGCTGACTTTGCATCTTCTTCCTTCAGTAACAGCCTCCACACAGAAGAGGGTGGAAGTGCAACACAGATTGATTACTACAATCCGATTACTCCCAGTGCATGCACTGATCAGAATCAAATTTTTGAGTTTCCAACAGGTTGGCCAATTTTCAGGACTTGGTCGGGCCTGTGGGTTCGATTACATCTTTTTTTTATTCACCACAGCTTCATTGGACAAGGCGCTAAATCCCAAATTGAACTACATGCTGCAAAAATAATGTATGAATGCGTATGCATTTGTGAGTGTGGATAGCTGCATGTCACTCCAGTGCATAGATTCAAAAGTACTATAGCTTAGTTTGTTTACCATTTAATCAAGTGCATCTCCAATGTAGTCCAATCAGGTTTTATGTCTTTCTTGAAAACTGGGTTTTTGAATGATGGAGCAGTTTGTCTTTTAAACTCTTTAAGATGCCAGTTATAAATCTTAACTGGAAGATGTGGCACATTGCACATCTTCCAGTTAAGGCTTTTGGGCCACTATGGCTCTCTGCAGATGGATGTTTTGGGAGTGCCTGCAAACAAGTTCTTGGGAAGTAGAGGCTTGAAAACCTACCTAATACCCATCCCTGTGAAAGCTCTCTCTAGTGGGAGTAATTGAGTCCAGCTGTCTAGAGGAATTATAGACATCCCTCTCCAAAGCATTGTGTGTGTGTGTGTGCGTGTGCATGTGTGTGTCTCAGCATGTTCATGAGACAACGAACGTCGTCAGTAAAAACAGACTGTAAATCATAAACTGTCATATGT
Organism: Poecilia latipinna; assembly: GCF_001443285.1. Classification (NCBI taxonomy): domain Eukaryota; kingdom Metazoa; phylum Chordata; class Actinopteri; order Cyprinodontiformes; family Poeciliidae; genus Poecilia; species Poecilia latipinna. The sequence continues at coordinate 583,171 of NW_015112676.1, read as the reverse complement.
GTTTTGTGACAAAATCAACTTTCTTTTCTTTTTTTTTTTTTTTTTGCCATTTGCTGTGTTGACGTAAAGGCTGGGCACCTGCTGAGGTAATGGGTATGGCTCCATCGCGGCGCTTGTGTGGTATTTCCGAGGCTTGGACGCAAACCTGAAACCACCTGATCATAAATTCCCCCTTCCAAAGGCTTCTGGCTGGCCTGAGGCTATCCGTTACTGCCGGCCACATGGAGCGAGGCTGGATGCTCTCCCGACAAACATTACTCACTCTCACTCTGAGAGTTGTTGAGACTTTACTCCCTCAGCAGTAAAGTGGTCTTGCCATCTCCAGTCTTTAAAAATAGCAGGGAGTGTGAGGATGGGATAAAGTGTTAGGCGGTGTTTAAAGTAGAGAAACACCGATCGCTGACTTCCAGTCTTCATTCTTGTGAAGCTTTGATCTGTCGAGGCCAATTTTAGCTGAAATGCAGCACTGTATACAATGTTGACATAATGAGGGCTTCAGTTGGCCTTATTGTGGCATTTTCCTAAACAAGCATTCTCCCTTCATTCATAAAACTAGATCTACATCTGCAAAATGTCTTTTAATTCAAGCCAGAACACTCTTATACTTATGAGCCACCAGCTGGTGGTGATAATGTTTGCTCAAACAACAAAATTAAGGAGAATGCTCTGAACGTACATGGCTAAAGCAGAAAGCTAGGCTAAAGTTTAAATGCTACCACCCAAGAGAAAGTAGAACTTTTAACAATTTGTGTGATTTACGAAAGGCTGCCGTTTCCAAGTCCAAAACAGAAGTTAGAATTTCAAAAGGATAAAACAGAGCAGCTTAGCTTTAATATATGTTTAGCCTTCGTGGGATCTGTTAGCGTTAAATTCGGATCAATTCATCTCTTTGCCAAGTGGATGAAATGTCCTCACTGTGTTATGTGGCAAAAATACCCAATCAAAAGTGGAAAAGACAAGAAAAGGCAAACCATTTGTACAGTTCCCACTGGAAAATTGTGCTCTCCCTCTGCATTTAGTGGGTGGATTTGTCAGCTGTCGTCCTCCTCCAACCTCCTCTTCTTCTACACGTTTTGATTCCACTCATGTCCCCCACTACTCTTCTTACAGCTGACCAACAGGAAAAGGAATGTTTTTGGCTTTTTATTCCCTACTCTGTCAGAGATTGGTTGTTACTTAAAACCAACCTGACAAGAAGAGCTATTTGTAACTACGCCTCATTGCCACTTAAACGTGAACATTTGCCATCATCATCATCATCATCATCACCATATGTTGTTTTACTTTTGCTATCTGAAGGATTTTAAATGGTTTAAATTGATACCAGCTTAAAACTCTGGCAGAGCAAAATCCCAAGGAAGGAATGGGAATATTTAGCAATGCTGGCTCCCAACCTGGGTCTATTCTTTGGTTTTACTTGTGTCCAAGTGATTTTTTTTTTTTCCTGTCAGCACATTTCAGTACTCTGCAGGCTGTGGGTTTGGACCATCTCAGCCCCAGCATTGGGCCTGGTTCTGCCCACCCAAAATACACAGTAATTGGTGTGGTACTGGATGTCCTCTGCATACACCAACCCCTTGGTGAGTTGAGGTACCAGAAGGAGGAGGCAAGCAGGCAGTTTCGATAGGCCCCAGGGTGTCTTTACACATGTAGATGTGTGTGTAATCATCTGTGCAATGACAGGCATTTGACCATGCTTTGTTACTGTGTTTATGTTCTACGGGTGCATGTTATGACTGGATCGGACCGCTGGAACTGTCTGGCTCAATAAAGCCCTGTTTGAGGAGTGGCAGCATGTCAAGTATTCCAATCTCCTCTTACTTTCTTTTCCCAAGATTTGGAAGTGTGTAGCCTGATATTTTAAGCATAGTTTTTCGTGCTATGTTTGCTTCATAGGTCGTGCGAGGGTAATCTGAGAGTAATCCTCGTTATTAACCCGACGAGCTACCCGAGGGACGTCAAGATTGCACATTTAGGAATAAAATGCTAAGTCAGACGTCCTGTGAGGCAAATCTTTTTCTTCCTTGTTGTGAAGTGCTTGAATCAGGGTTTTTCCAGTGTCCATTAGATTACCCTTTTTCAGCAATGCACTGACGATAGGTAATGAAATATGAACTTCCACTGTTAAAAAAGTTTCTTTAAATAAGTTCCATCTCCTTTACAATTACATTGGTGCACAAGTAACCAGCTGAACAAAAAGTGTTGGTAAACAGCCTGGCGGATGAGAGACTTTTGACCAGTTTTGATGTAAATTCTGTTGCACTTCAGTCGCACGGGGTTCAGCTTTACCTGTTTGAACCACGATTTGACTCCAGTGACCTCTGAGCCTTGACAGATGTCGCTGTAGGAAGCTGGGGTAAAACGCAAACAAGGACATCACCCTTCCTAATGACTTGAACTTCTTCTGTTGTCAAGGGATAAGATTTGATTGAAAACATGTTAAAAAGAAATGGGAAACAAAACACAAAGATACATATTTATGAATGTACTCAAACGTAATTCCAATAAGGTGCCTCCTTCCTTTTGTGGCGTCACAGGAGGCATATTGGTTTTTTGAGAGGGTAGGTTTTTATTTTATCAACTGACAAACGAAAAACCGGACCATGGTGATTACGAACTATGTAAAATGAGTTTGACTGATCTGATGGTTTGTGTGGTCCTTTTATATATAATTATTCATGATAATTATGTTGACTTTAAGGGTTTTGTCATTTTTCAGACAAATCCCCTTTTCAAATGTCTGCTATGCCAGAAAAATGACAGAAGCAAAGTTTAATCTGAAAAAAAAAAAAAAAAAAAGTTTTCTTAAGTCTAGGTGCTGCTTTTGATTTTGGTACCACTTGATTTTTTAAATAGGAGTCATCCAAGGCTGCATTCGAACACAATGGCTGAATTACAAGGAACAGGAAGAGCTGCAACCCATTGTCAATAAACACCCACAGATTGTTGGCAAGTCCATAAGGACAAAGGGAAGCAGTTAAGATCCTGTAATCAAGGAAGGACGGAAAGAAAAAAAAACATTTTGCTTTCGAAACCACAGCAACTGGTTTCCTCATATTCCACATACTTGCATTGTCTGTAAAGATGGAGGCTGTGCAACACAGTCGTAAACATCCACCTGTCTTTAAATTTACCTTGTTGCGTTTTCAATACTGTTGCGTTTGTGCTGGATTTCTATTGGTGTTTCTGTTGGTTTAATGTTTTGAGGTGTTGACGATACCGCTTGCCTTTGAAAGAGAATCAGGCCCCAACATCTCACATGCTCCACCATACCTGACCCTTTTAACTGGCAGTCAGATTGTAGCAATTGGCAAGTTTAGGCAAATTACTGTAGCTATTTTTCAGACATCTGTCATTCTTAAATGTCGTGCTTTTCAAATTTCAAGGGTGACTAAGAAAAGAGCCGCTGTCATTTCCTGTTTATACCATTGTGAAGCAGGAAATCACATACTGCTAATTAGAAGTTACTCAACATGAATGAATTTTAAGTATAAATAAATAAAAAAAACTGCTATATTTATTCTACAGTAATTTGTAGAGGTGTGATTAAGTATTAGATCTGATATTAAAAATAGAAAATATATTTTTCATTACTGAACAAATAGATTTGTTAAGTTGCTTTTTATAGCTGTTTGCATTTGTATCTGTATTTAGTTAAGATATTAAAAAAAAACTAAACAGTAGATATTTTGACATCTTTTTTATCCAACATTTAATAAATATTAAGTTGTTTTTTGTTTGTTTCCATTTCCATCTTTGTGTTTACATTTAGATTTTATAATTGTCAATACATTCAGTTACCATATAAGGGATTTGTGGGGGTCATTTCGTTGACATAATCCAGTTTATTAACCAGCAATGTAATCACCTAAATGCTACGCTGGAGAGTTGCAGCGCTTTTGGAACCATAAATGGTTTAAAGCTGTGCTTCGCCGGCCCTTTCCTTGTAATTTAGCTGTCGTGTAGTTTTAGTTCAGTCGAGACTAATTATGCCTGTCTGCTGAGACATTTATCTCATGCTGTCAATACTGAAGGTGTAGAAAGGTGTGTAAACATTTTAAAGACAGTTAATGGAGTTAAACTTTCCAAATAGGTAGCTCACTGCCATGTGTCCTTTGTCATTTGCGGTTCACATACAGGCTGTACTCGGTGATGTTGTGTCATAAATTTAGGCTCAGTGAAATAAATGCACACTGGAGAGGCATGTAATGACAACAAACGATGGGTTTGGTAAGAGCCCGAGAAAATCGCTCAGCTTTTTGCTCTGACAACTTAAAGCTTTATAAATATTGCAAATGTTTTAATAGTTTTTGTTATTAAATTTTTAAAAAAAAGGTGAGAACATTTTAACAGTGTGTTCAGGGCGACAGTTTTCCCACCCGACTGATCCATCGCCCCTCAGTAAAATCCCCAGCTTGTTTCCTATTATTAATTAAGATGCATCTTAATGCATCTTAATTAAGGTATTAATTAAGATGCAGGTGTTGGGAGGTTAGATGCTTCTTTGACCAATTACTAATAAGCATGTTTGTCACATAAACATAGAACCACCCAGCCCTTAATTATGCCAGCCGATGAGATCACATCAAAACCCTTTTGAAGCAAAAAAAAACAACAAAAAAAACAAACAAACAAAACAAAACAAAAAAATCAGAATCCAGAAAAGCAATGGTGCTTTTGTACTGGAAGGTTTATTTTGAACTCGTGAGGTGTGAGCACATTTATAGCACAAGACGTCCTCCGGCTCACATCTGTGCAGCTCCTGCGCTCTCAGACATATCCTTTATGCAATGTGACTGACACGGTGTCGGAGGACAAACCGTCTCTTCCACTCCCACGTTTCCATGAATAGCTACGGGGAAATAGTTGTCCACCTCTGTCACCCGACCTCATGTTTCGTAGCAACTGAATGTCTACAAAATACTACTCAGGTATGTTTTGATTTAAAAAAAAAAGGCTTGGCAGGGAGGACAGGGTGCAGTTTCTGGGTGTGAGAAGAAGTAGCAGCAAAAGAAGGCCATGTGCTGCTGCTGCGTGCGTCACTTTTGCACTTGCATGGCAGGTTGGGTGGGACTTGTACATGCCTCTGATGTCATTCTTCCTGCTTTGGTTTGGTCCCCACCCTAATCCATCCCACAGGTGGCTTCGCCTCTGTCACTCAGCTCCTGTCAAGCAACCCCCGCCTCCTCTTTCATCTGTCTCTCTCTCTCTCTTTTTCTCTCTCTCTCTCTGTGTGTGTGAGTGTGTGTTCTGCTCCGGGTCACTTCTTATTTGCTGCACTCACACGCTCCTCCCTGCAAGCCGCTGTTCCCTGTGGTGACCTGAACTTTGGAAGCAATCAGTTGTAGGCTGGTCCCTGTCAGGGAGTTGTTTTTTTATTTTTTTTTTTTTTTTCTCCTCCCCCCACCCCGTACCGTTTTTTTTTTTTTTTTTTGAGCGATTACTTTCTGCGTCTGAGCACAGGGGAACAGCAATCATACCTGCTTTGTTCTCTGTCCAGGACAACCTTAACGTCTTCCTCAAGGCCTGTGGGAAGCTTGGACTAAAGGAGGCACAGCTCTTTCACCCCGGGGATCTGCAAGACTTGTCCACCAGAGTGACAGTAAAGTAAGTTTTGATCTTGCAAACGCTGCTTTACACCCACTCACCTCAGGATAAACTTTACATTAAGAGAACCGTCTGTCACCGTACTCTTACCTTTCGCTTTAAAGTGCCATGAAGCGTGAGTTTCTTCACATAAAGTGTGATTCCGGCTGTATTTAGATGTTGCTTGTGCTTCTTTCAAATGGAATGGCGTCTCACATCGCTCACATCACTCAGAGGTGATGTGAGCGATGTTATAATTTAACTTAACAGTTTGATCAGACAACGTCTTGCTGGAGTTACACACTGGGCTTGTTAATTTTCCATTCCACGCATTGTTTTGTTTTCAGTTAGCCACCTGTCAGAGAGGCATGTCGACCAACCAGTTCAGTTTTGCTCCAACTCTCAGTCTGTCTGCTGAGATGGACTGTTTATACAGTATTTTGCTGTGCAAGCAAAAACCCAAAACACTTGAACACTGTTCAAGACTCAAACGAGGTTAGAGTGTTCACATACAGCAACAAGCTGAGGGGATTCATCCAGAGTTAGTTGGTTTCCCTTCAGTTGGGTCCGGTGTACTTTCTGTCAAACAAGTTACACCTAACTTGGCCACATAATTGCGCCGTTTAATTTCACCTCGGGCGTTATCACCTTGAGAAAGTAGTTTCACTTCCTGGAGCGTTTTCTTTGCTTTGATTCCTTCCAAAGTGTCATCCTAATAAAACAATAAAGCATGCACAGTCGGCATGTGTGCAATTGTGTGTGCGTGCGCTTGTCACATAGGATGTACTGTTGGACTCCAAATAAGCAAATCTGTCTTCTGTTTTATTGAGACACACCCTCGGCCCACAGCAGATGACAGTCTGTGTTCAGATGCAGCTCACTAAATGTCTAAATCAGGGCTGTAAATGTAACGATAGCCCTTTGATGCGCTGAGCGTTGCATAAGATTTTCGCAGGGTATTGGCCGTAAAGCACTCTCGATATGACAGCAGAAAATTACCTTCCTTTTAATGGCAGCCAGATGAAGCAAACCAATATATCAGTAGGCGAATGCGGATAGAGGAAAAAACATAAGCGGCCTCAAAGTTCAGTTCTTCTGCTTCTGTTGAGTGAGTGAGTTCCCCCTTGTTCTATTCTTAGCTCTTTGGGGGCTGGTGGGGGGGATCACTTTGACAAGCTGGATTGATTGGAATGGTGTCGGCGCTCACAGTGGACGAGCTTTTAATAGATTATCGGTACGTCCTGCTCCGGCGTACAGTCGTTCAGAGCACACCTGCGTTTGTTTGCATGTGGCATTTAAAGTCGGGTTGGGTTTTAGCTGCTCTTTCATACAGGAATGTGGACATTGTTGCTGCTGGAAAGCATCACGTTTGGTAAATTAACCTGAAGCTGTTTGTGCTCTTTGTTATCGTTTTTTTTTTTTTTTTTCCCCTCTTTCACTCTTTTGAGAGTGGCCATAGATGAGACTAAAGGTATAATTACGTCGCTGCAGTCAAAGGGACCCGGCACACAAAGAGGTAACATGAGTCGAAAATGCCAAACAAGGCTGCAGACGTGCATCCAACGGCTTTATTGCTGTGCAGCTTATCGGAGTCTACGCAAATTAGCTCCAGAGTGAGAGAGAGAGAGACAGAGAGAGAGAGAGAGAGAGAAAGTTATCTCTATCAGCTGTCTGAATCCCGGTGTTTGTCCAGCCTCCACTCCCCTAAAGCCCAGCCTGACAGGTGCTTTGCTTAGCGCTGTTGGATTTTGTTTCCTACTGTTGTTATTCTGTTTGATTAGAGATCAAAGATTTTCTTTAATCTTTTTGATCTCAGAATATTTTGCTTTTCTCTTTCCTTTTTAAGATCATCTTTAGAGTGGGGGCAGGGGGGCGATGAGGATAATCAACACTGTTTGGCATTACTTTCTATAAACATCAGCCAGAATGTGTATTCACCAGAGAATGAAGATCATCAATGTACTATTTCCAAATTCAGCATAATAAATAGTAAGCTGAAGCTTAAAGCCTAAATCAATAAATTGGGATAATTTTAATACAATACATTTAGCCTTACTATTATCTATGTGATGAAGGAACCGCAGACATGTCTAAACATATGTAGAAAATAACACTTAGTGTTGTACTTCTGTATCTATTTTTTGCCTCCTCTGATATTATTTGAACAGATTATTGCTAAAAATAAAATAGCTAACTTTCACACTCGGTTTTTACATCCAGTTATCCCTCAGGTTTAGAGCTGAAAATGATGTCTGATGTTTGAGTTTGCGTTCAGTCAGACACAGTTGAGCTGAAAATCATGTCATTCCGGTCACATCTTGTACTATTGTAAGACTTAATTCTATCGGTAATTGTTACAGATGCAATCATTTACATAATCAGATAAAAACAGGACTACAAAGCTTTGGTGTTTTGTTGACCAACCAGTTGGTTACTTTGTTAATTTAATTAATTTGTTTATTCCTAATCATGCAACTGCTTTAAATTAGAGTCGTTGCGGTGAAAAACAATCCTCATTGATTTTTCCGGTGATTGGTCTTCCATATCATCGTGGTGCGCTGCGAAGCTGGAGTCAGACATTGACTGACAACGTGTGCTGAGAACACAGTTCAGTTCACGCAACGTTCTTGTTACGACAGCCATAAACGCAGATTGAATATCTTCCCTGACCTTTGAGCTGTGAAGATGCTGTAGTATTCACCTTCCTGTTATGCTGCATTGCTTTGTGTTGTGCAACGTTTGTCCTGATAAAGACCTTTATCAATCAACAGCCCGGTCGGTATCAAAATTTTATTGCAGCTAAACAAATTCTTGTGATTTTGCAACACCCTGATAAGAAGGGGTGACTGTGCCGGAGGATTCGGACCAATTAAAGATTGTCATAAAAAAAAAAATAAATAAAGAGCAAATGTAACGCCTTTGTTTAAAATTGTGACCAGACTGGATCCGATGCATCACAGGAGACTGTGATTCACCAAACCAGCGTTGCTACTTTTCGTCATCTCTGCAGGAAACTGCAGCGATCCAGATGAGTCATTGAATTTAAAGATATTTGGAGGAATTTGACACCACCCACTGCCTGTTGACTCGCAGATTTATTTTGGGAATTATGCTTCATAGGCTGCACAACTGAGACTAAAACCCTGGAGAAATGAAGAAGGAGCAGGATGTAGGGGGGAAACTGTACCTATACGTAATGCTGGCGAACATTGTCTCAGCAGGGAGGGTGTGAGACCTGGCCTGTGGCTTTGCCTCAAATCTTGTCTCTTTCTTTGCTCTATACTGAATAAAATGGCTACTGGGACCTGGTCTCCTTGACGATATTTTGTTGAAAAACTACAACATTTTTTATGAGCCATTAAAGTGTTTTTCATTCCAACAACCCGCGTTACAAAACCTTACAAGCATCAACATCATAAAGACGACCTAAGAGATCAACCAGCATAACTTTATTAAAGGTTCTCATCGATCAGAATTGTGAATCGTGTAGCTGTGAGCTTGTAGCTTGTAGCTGTTAGCTACAAGCTACAAGCAAGCAGAAAAATGTCTCTCATTCTGAGAAAAAAATAACTTGATGTAGTGACTATTTGTCCCAAAACTTAAATTAAAAAAAAAAAACAAACAAAAAAAAAAAAACTCAAAAGTGACCAAAACAAAGGTGAATCCAACTCAAATAGTCACCTGATGCACCGTGGATTCTGGTTTATGCAGTACAAAGGATCAAAAAGGTCAAATATATAGTTCTTTGGCTTTATTTCACAGTTCAGGCAAAAAGGTTACAGGCTTCTGCTCCTATTCCTGTACCTGTTATCTGAGTGACGATTAGAGACTGATGTGACTGATTCTATAGGCTGGTAAAAAACCTTGTGACCACCCATGTGCATAATAAGCTGCCCAAGAGACCCACCTATTTATACCGTGAAATACCCACATCCCAACCTGAAATTAATTAACTAATTAAGTTAATTCCTAATCAAAGAACTTATTCTAAACAACAAAACAAAAATTCTAATGATAAATCAACTGGGAAATAAACAAAAAAGACTAAACAATTTCAATTCTAAGATTTAACTAAAAAATGGGAAAATAGCTCCTACACTTAAGAATCAAAATATGCAATCAAAGCTCATTTCTCATGTCTCACATATGAACTTCTTTGTGGGCATGGTTAATACATAAATTAGTCAGAAGTTACTTGATTTTTTTTTTCTTTTTGCTCCCTGTAAGTGACCAGAATGTCAAAATTCCCCTCATACGTGTCTGTGTATGTCCCTTTCGTCCCCTATTTGAATTCAAGGCCATTAGAGGTGTATATAGTGGAATATATAGGTTGGATATGAGTTGGATTGTTATTTTTAATTGAATAAGAAACCCAGGCATCTGCTTATTGACCCCAGTGACTTAGAAAATCAACCCCCTGCAGAGAGGTCCAAAGTCTCGTTTTTTTCCACAGTTTGATTGAGCAAATTATTGACAAGGTGTGACTGCTGCTCTCCCAAACAACAAAAATAAAAGGAAACTACTTAAGATGGACAGGTACATCAAGGTTTATGTTACCATTCAGGAATTTCAAGGGCATCTTTTACAGGACAGAGGAGAGGAGTGCCTACGCAATGTGGTTCCATTATGTAATGGCTTTGTTTGGCTGCAGACCAAACGTCCGCACTACCACAAAAGAACATTTTTTGCTTTTCCTCACAAAGTTTCACTCGCCACACAGAATGTATTTTAGGTGGACATACACTGTACCAAATGATTTAGCTGTGTAAAATTAGTAGCTAAGTTCGACTGCGTAGAAAGAACGAGAGTCACGCCTAGTTTGTTGGTACTGAGGGTGTGGCTCACTGTGCACTAATGGTGCGAAGACGACGTTTCACAAAACCATTAGGTTTCATGGTTTTATGTAAAAGGCACGGCCATCACTGTTTGTCCAGTTGTGTAACTGAACAAGGAGCAATGCCAGGCAACCTTTAAAGTTTCCTCGTCTGCCAGTTGTGACCCCCGGCTGTACCAGGCCCAACACAAGGGTTATGTTTGTGCTCTGTATGCTGGCTGGAGAGGGAAATGCCAGCCTCACCCTGCTCCTTGCCCACAGAGGCTGCTGTGTCTCAGATAAGCACGCCACAATGATGTCCAACACTGTCGCAACCACAGCTGATTCCACTAATTAAACTGAGAGCAACTTTCTTTTTAGCACTGCTGAGATTATCTTGGATTGTTGCTGTGACCCGCAGCAGAGTTTTATAAAGCGGAGAGAGAGGGAAAAAAAACAGATTTATTTCTTATTGGTGTGGTGAGACAGATGTTGAAAGAGTGAAAGATTTTCATTTCTAAGGTATGTGTTTTTTTTATTTTTTATTGGGAAGTAGCTTGCTTGTCTTTGTGACATTGATGAAGCTGAGCAGGTTTGCTGGTATGTTGCGGTTTACTCTACATAGTTTCAGGCCATGTAAAAAGGTTTCACATATTTTGCTCATCACTCGACTGTAGATCTTAACATGTCTTTTCACTCGTGTTGCAGCACAAGCGAAAATAGGAAATTGGAAAGAGAATTTTCTTTGCTCTCTGTTAGGAAAGTCATTTGTCTAAAATTTGAATAGTAGCCCATGTTTCCTTACTTCCTTTTTTGCATTTTTTGTTTAATTTATGTGTTGGCGCAACTCACGCTCACTCCTCGTGAAAACGATTTAAAAGGCTTGTCAGATGTTGATTATTCAGCTTTTTATGTCTGGTTTTTGATCTTCTCTATTGTGTGGTGTCTGTCCACAGTAAAACCTTTTTCATGTCATGATGAATACTTCAGATATTACCAGAAATATTAAAAATGATCCATTTTGTGTGAATGAATTTTAACAAATTTGTTTTAAAAAAAAAAAAAAAAAGAAAAACATCTACTAGCCAACCACTTTTTTAGGTATTACAAATAAAGATTCAGCCAATCACATGGGAGCTGTTCAGCAAATTTAGGCGTCTCAGGATGGAGAAGATGACTTGCTGAAGTTCAAACCAAGCATCTGGTGTACCTAATAAAATGGAAAATGGGTGTAAGTGTGAACGTGTTGCTATTTTGTCACTTGGTCCTGTGTCAGAGGATGTGTTTTTTTTGTTTGTTTTTTTTTTTTAGTTGTACACTCTGTGCTGTTTTGTACCAGACTCCTGATGTTTTGTTTTTTTCCCCCAGTGATTTTGCTTCATCATATGAGAGCTCAGCTGATTCTGACATCTATGTGCGAGTCCTGAGGCACTTTTAAAAAAAGAGATCTTTTTGTTTACTCCTCTCCTTTGCTGCTGCTATTCCCAATGTATGACCTTAAATCTCCTTTTATTTCCAATAATAATACTTTGCAACTGTTTAAAAAAAAAACACAAGAAAGCATTGTTTTATTCTTTCTTTGCCGGGTTTTTTTTCTTTGCCTATAAATTTGTGCAAGGCCCAACTGAAAAAAAAAAAAAAATAAATAAAACCCGTCCACTTCAGTTTTCACTTCTGGCAAATGACCGTGTTGGAAACTCCTCGTGTGAGATGACGCACACTGGTGGGAAAGGGGATCTGCCACCCATCCAGTGAAATGCCATAAGCGGTTGAACGTTGCAGTGCTGTAATCACAGCAGTTTAACTCACTTAAGAGGAAAGAGTTCCACGTAAATATACAACATTCACTTTTGACGTACAAACAAAGAGCTACATGCTCCACGGAGCGCATTAGTTAGCTGCAAACTCAACGACTTGACTGTATTTCTCTTTCCGACACAACACAGCTGTTTTGGGGGCAGGGGGACTGAACTTGACAGCCAACAGAGAAAGTTCCCAACGACCTGGCAGTTTGCTAGAGAGACGACCTCACCAAGTGTTGCTGGTACACACCCAGGATTTAGTCCAGGCAGCTGCTGTGATACTCAAATGCTTTTACCAGGTGGCAAAAAAAATACAATCTACATGAAAAGTCTTCATCCTCAAATGCAGATGAGTAAATATAGTTTCTTATAGTTTCATAGTTATAGTGAAGGTAAAGCAAAGTTGTTGAACCTCCTATGCTGGTAGTTTTAAATGCATATCTACTTTCCGGCTCACAAACTTATTAGAAACTTTACTACTGCACAAAGAAGAACTTGCAAAGAAAAATACATTTATGCAGACGCAGATGTTGGGCAGCAGTATGAAGGAAGAAATAAAACAAAAATAACACTGCCTCTTAACGACAAACCGGTGTTTGCCCTGCAGCTCAGCTTGCTGCTGCAGGAAGCTAGAAAAGTAGCAGTTTTGCCATGAATGACTGCTTTAGAAAAAATAAGCAAATGGCATTTTTAATGCTTTTGGATTATCTGCTCTGTGCCAAACATTTGAGTGTATTCATTAGTGCCTCTGTACATGTTGAGTTATTATTGGCTAATTTTATCAGCAAAGTTGAAGATTTGTTGGGCAGTGTGCTACCAGGGCTCACCATCAGACTAGGTTAGTGAGAAACTTTTAATAAGATTTTAATATTTCGTATATAAATATTTATGTCTGTACTTATAGCTGTGCTTTATCAATAATTCTATGGTAAATATTTGCACTTAGCTTCAGCAGAAATCCTTCTTGCAATTTCCAAAAGATTTAAACGTACTGATGACACTTATTGATGAATAACAACGGTAAGTGTGTTTGTATTCGTATCTCACTTCTCTTTGAGTGCAGAAAACAGACTTTCAGTTCTGTGATCTTTGTCTGCCATGTTGCCCTCTGCTCTGTTGTCATGATTTGGCGGTTTTGTGATGGTGAGAACCAACGCAGGGAACCAGCTTGAGATGATGACGATGAAAAGTTTAATAAGAAAGTCAGGTTCAGGCAGCACGGCAAAAGGCTTAGCAACAGCTAAATACCGGTAGCAACTGAAAATACAAGACTGAAAACGAGAGCTGAGTCGACACAGGACTTATCAGTTCTACTGTGACGACGACTGACGGTGACACACAAACACACAAGGATCTGACAAAGAACAGAGACATTAGGTGGGCTTAAATACACAGGGAGTAATCAGGGGGACCAGACACACCTGGGAAACAAAAAGGGAGCAGAAAGGACAACACAGACTCACAGGGGAACAGAACTAAATGAACTCAGAAAAACTTAGAAATAAATACACAAAAAACTCAAATCCTCACAGTTGTTGAGTGAGATTTTGGCGTGTTTGGGATTATTATCCCCTGGTTACAGCACCGTGTTTGTTTTAAGAATTTGCTGGTGTTAAATTTGATCCTTTCTATTTGTTTGACGATAAATAACTCTCGTGCCACTAGCTGTAACACTACACCAAAACACCCTTGAGTGAAAATAGTTTTTCTCCTAAATGCTGCTGCTTTTTCTCAGCACATTCCTGCCACCATATTTTATCCATTTACCAACTTGATTTTTTTTTATTTATTTATTTTTACAATGAGGTGCAGATGGTTTATAGTTGGATTTTTGAAGGTGGCGCTGTCACTTCGAATACTTTGTGTACTTTCTACTTTAAAGATCTTCAGCAGTGTTAGTGTGGCAGCAGGGGATTTATTTGTCTTAAATTCTTGTTTAAAAAAAAATGGCTGTTGTTTTTCTTAAACTCAATTCTTGGTTGTAAAACAAAAGATGCAGATAACTGAGAAAGTCGTATTCCCAAATGTGAATTTTTGAAATCCTAGTCATTAGGTTACAAAAGTCAGTCAATTACAAGGAAGCCTTCTCAGATCAGAAGTTGAATATTTGTTTGAAGCACTTACTGTAAACATTACTGCGATGATTCCAAAAACATTAATAATCAAGAAGTTGTTTTTTTTGGCAGGGCTTGAATCATGATAGTAAGCATTTGTCAGTCAGCACACTTGAGGGTGTTATTTGAATTTTACATCACTCTGTGATTATGGCCTCAAAGGCGCATAATTTTAGTCTGCTTATTAGCCATTATCAGCACAACCGCATTAAATCAGGAACATGTTGGATGCAGCAAAGACGGAAGCAAGGCTGTAAATCATTTCTCTCTTCAGTGGCGTATATACCGACACATCTGTCACCGTAAGTGACAGGTAGACACGAAACACACAAAGGTGAGAGTCATACAGGGCTTCCAGGATGACGCCGTCGGCTTTGTTTTTTGTCTCCACGGGAAGTCAGATTTTTCCCTCTTAGGTGATTTACTGACAGTCGGGCCAGACTGCTGAGCCACAGAAAGAGAGAAAGAGCTCAGCTAATTCTTCAGAGAGTTCGTTCTCTCACAGCAGGGCTGCTCTTTGTGTCACGTTTCCGGTTGTTAGTTTTATTCCCATAAAAATGACAATCAAGAATCTTTCTTTAAAGTCAAACAAATGTTTCGAGCAGCTTATTGTAAGTTCTACATGTTTGAAAGCTAAAAGAAAAAATCAGTTTCTGCTGTGCTTTGATGTTAGTTTTTTTTTTCCATTTCAGAAATAATGTTTGTTTTTCTCTGTGCCTCTGTGTGTTGTTGTACGGAGGGCTGACAGAAGTCAGGATTGTGCTCTCAGCTTCCAGCTCTTTCACTGCCCAGCTGACATAAAGCTCACAGCGATGCCCTCTGTTCTTTTATTGTCATTTGCAGTTTTACACAAACATCTCTCCTTTCTGCTCTTTTCCCACACAGGCATCAAGAGACAAACAGGAGGCTGAAAAATGTGAGTTGTTTTCTCATAAACCATCTGCCGGTCTGTGATTTGTTAGGTAATTATAAAAAGGTAGAGCTTGATTTATTTCAGGTACGGTGCTGTCAGGGACTGTACCTGAAGTTATGGTTTCTAAAGCATATCACTCCTTGTTCATTTCTACTGTTATATTTGAAAAGTTTTACAAACGATAGAGGGGAACGCAGAATCGCTACTTGTTAATAAATAACTCTGTGGAAAATGCTGACCAATAGAGACAGAGTCTATTAATTAAATGGAGAGCCAAGTAAAACCGAATACTAACGGCAATGATCCTTATAGAGTCAATTACATAAATACAAACAATTACAATAGAATATAGAATTTAAATGCAGTTGTCATTTCCACAACAATAAGATTCAACTGCCTCTAATGACCACTTTACCTCGCCACACAACTCGTACTACAACAATCAGCATAGATTTTTTAAGCTATAACTATAACATGCATGACAAGGGACAGATTGAAATGTAAGTAAATGGTAAACACTGTGTCTTATGGTGCACAGTCTATATAAGAGTAGATAAAACAGGTGTGTGCTTAACAAGCATTTGATTTCTTCTGCTCGCTTTAGGATAAGACATAGTAGCAGTTCTATTTTTACATTTTGCACATTTTGTATTAAATATTGCAACACTTTATGAGGATATTTTTGTTTCACCTGCCTACTTTCCTGTTTGGTAGCTGAAATTTTAGCTCATATGCTCACAGCTGTATTCATTCAAATAGCTGAAAGAACAAAAGGCAAAAGGAAGACATTTAAAAACAGATTTTTATCCACTCTTAGTGGACAAGTTAAGGTAGACGTGGACTGAACAGATTTCTGACCTCCAGTAAAGCTTTGACCTGAAGATAAGTGTTTTAGCTGATTCTCAGTCTCTGTTTATCAGTGTTCAAAGTATTTTTCCTAGACTTCCTGACTCAACGTATGATTGATTATTTGTTTGTAGCAGTGGTGAGCAGTCACTGCAAAATAAAAGTTTTGGTTGTTATTTTGAAAGACGAAAAGCAAAACGATTCAAGAGCCATAAACGACTAGCGTGGTTAGCATTTACCAACTGTAAACAAAAGCGTTTCTGTGTTCTCCCTAAAGAGTGTTGATCCTGATTTCAGCCTTCAACAAATCTGCTAAAAATTTTCAAATCCAACAAACAGCACGACAGACCATGCCTAAAGCTCAAAAGCATAAAAACAATCAACATTGCAGTATTTTGTCCGCGCCAACAAGCTAGCTTTGGTAGGGCTAACTTTGAGAATTATTTCTTCAGTCACAACATCCGCACTGAAGAGCGTGACCTGAAAGGGCTTAACGTTAGTCTTTACTGAAGGGAAAAATATTTTAATACTGACTAAACCGTTACTGCTCAGGCCTGGTCAAGCTGAAACGTTTGGTCACCAGCTAATTTTTTTTTTCTTTTTTTTCTCAGTGCGTCTGCAATTACAAGTTGCCAAAAAGAAAAAAAAAATTGTGAAGCGTTTTATGCATGCTTGCACAAGATATGAATGCTTCTTGTTTACCAAAATCTCTGGTATGCATTTGTGTTCCACAATACAAAAGAAAATCCAAAACAAGAAGAACATTAAAAACAAAATGAAATAAAGTGCAGCATACTAATATGAAAAGACAGCTCAGCAGGAGGTCTGATGGCTGTTATTATCACAGTTTTGCAGTAGGAAATTGAGCATAGCTCTATCTGAAAAAAAAAAAGTAAGAATGTGCATATTTAACAAACTGCAACAATTTCCCAGATCGTATATAAGCACAGAAACAGGACAATAGTGGAAACACTATAAAGATGTTTTATGAATCTGTTTTGATGGATGTTTGTCAAAACGTTTTGAGCTAAGTTTCTAAATGTCCCTATGTCAATTTTGTCTCTGTGTATTTTGAACTTGGGGTTTAACCTTTCATGTCGTTGAGAGCCACATTAATTGTAGGAGGCTGTTGATGTGTACTTATTTGTTGGTGAAATTGTATACTTTGCTGTACGGCTTTATGATGTGCTGTTTTCTAAACGAGCCTAGAAATCAGACCAGAACAATCACCTGCCTTAGCACAGCATAAATCATTCACCACTGAGGGCAAAAGTGCAGCAATTACTTGATAAATATACATCTCTGGAAAAAATTAAGAGACCCCTGCACTGAACCCCATTGAAAACCTCATGGTTATAACACCAAATATTGATTTCTGAACTCTTCCTGAGTTAAAACGTTAGTATTGTTGTTTCTAAATGAATATGAAATTGACCTCATTTTATTTGAGGTCTGAAAGTATTTGACAATTTCTCATTTTCTGCATATAGATACTAAAAGTTTTAACACTAAATGTTCGTTTTACTCAAACATATATATATATATAAAGTAAAATCAGACAAGCTGAACATTTAAAGTGGTCTCTTCATTTTTTTCCAGAGCTGTATATTCTCTGATGGTTATTAAATTTTGCCATTTTTTATTTACTGTCTGTTTTTTTGTTTGTTTGTTTTTTTTGTCTCCAGGTTTTAATCACCATTTACTGGCTGGGTAGAAGAGCTCAGAGTGATCCTTTCTATGATGGACCTTACCTAAATTTCAAGGCCTTCGAGGGATTATTGGGCACCGCACTATACAAGGTGAATTCCTTTTCGAAGGTGTAATTGTACCTCTGGGCTCTATGACCTGTTGAAGGCTTGGCTGTCAGCGTGTATTGAAATCCTCTTTTACAGTCACTGCTCAGTACATTTGTGAATCCTCCCTGGTATGTGGACTATGCGTGAGGACGGCCACAGACGGCTGAGGGAGCCCGCGCTCTGGTGGGCGGCGAAACCAGCATTGCGTTAAGTCATAAGTGACCTGATCCCTTGACTCAGCTATTTTCATCTTGTTTACAACGCGGCACACATAGTTCACATGTTAAAATAGCCACTTCTTTTCCTCAGAGAGGCATTCCGTCCCTCCCGTCCTGCCCGTGCCAGTGTTGAACTTGGCACCTTGTGTTTCGCGTGGATTTATGGCTTGTGTGCGAGCCCTCTGTAATCCACTTCACTCCAGGGATTTTTTGGTAATAGGAGTTGGTCAGGGCACATTTTGTACATTTAGCCACGTTAATCCAAGTTCAGTGGCTCTTGAGGTTTTGGCCAGGTTTTAATTTGTTGACCTCTATTGTCTGGCAGGATTTGGAAGATTACAGATCAGAAAACCGTCTTTCTCTTTAAATCGCCTGACACGCTTTGGCTTGTTCGGTGCCCTCGTGTTTAAAGAGGCTTTTATGTGTTTGTGTGCAGCGACGTTCTCGTCTTGTAGTAAACACAGTCATTAAGGGTGTGGGGATGAAGTTTGTTTTGACAGAGATGGCAGGGAGGAAGAAATGATGATGTTTTTCGATGCAGATTTCGCCATCCGTCACCCATTATAACTCATTGTATGTTTACAGCAACCACGTCAACACAGACTTTAAAATCTACCTGGGAGATCTCGCACACCTCCGCCCCTTTACACACTCAAAGGAGCTAAATATTAGAACTGGCACAGTGTCATCCAGATGCGTTGCTGACTGTGTGCTTAGGCATAAAAAAGGTATTAAGCACCCACGTTATTTCTGCCAGTTTGCATACAATCATTATTGGTTGAAGTACATCTGAGGCTTCTTTATTGTTTGAATATTTCTTTCTTTCCCTGTCTAGTTTGATATTTGACTACTCTTTCTATTTAATGAAGAGTTAATTTCAAGCAGATGGCTTCCTGCCACTCGCCCGGCTATTAAACAGGGCACGTTAGTTTTCAGGGCCTTTAGGTTAGCGCTTTGGAAAGAGACAGTCAATGTCAGCCTGATTTAGTCATTTGAGCCAGTTTAAATGTCGGTTTGCGGTCGTTTGTGTCACTGAGTTCGCACAGATCAATCTTTGTCTTCTCTGGCCATGAACCCTTTGTCCATGAGGGCAGCTTCCAATTTTAGTTAAGTTGGAACGTGTTGATTTTAATAGCAGTGGCTTCTTTCTCACTCGGTACCCTTTCGGTCAACGGGAAAACTTAACGTTAGTCCACTTTATCTGTTCCCACAACATTTTTGATGCATGTTTGGTGCCATAGTCCTATTTGAAGTCCACATTGGTACCAAGTTTTTGTTGTCTGGTTGATTTGAATTGAGGTTGAAGATTTCAGAGGTCTTTGCATGATGCTATGACCACCACACTTGACAGCTAACCCTAACCCTAGGCCAAAGGCCAAGTAGCTAAATTTGTCTCGTTTACCTGCAAAACTCCACAAAACACTTAGCTCGTCTGAACAGGAAGCTCTTGAAATGGTTCAAAATTTAAAGCAGATGAAATGGGGTTCACAACGGACAGTAACAGAGAAGCTAAATATTTTAACTGGCACCCTATTATATCATCAAATGTGTGACCGACTGTGTGTGTTTGTGTGTGCATGAAAGGCTCTGCAGGAATCAAACAGCCAGAAGGGCTCCAGCGTTCGAGACAGCGGTTTTGGAGACAGTTGGTACTCTGAGCGAGAGGAGATCTATTCCCTGAGAGGAGGTGGAGGCGGAAGAGGCGGACACAGGAGGGACGACTCGTTGGACAGTTTGGACTCGCTGGGCTCGAGACCCCACAGCATCTCATCCGACGCCACTCTCAAAGGCAGCAGCGAGGGTACAGTAGACGATTCAAGCCGCTTTCCCTTGCCTTTGTGTCGTTCGTCCGCTAAATTGCCTGGGTTTTGCTTTTCAAATCTGTGTTTTACTCTAAATAGTAGTGAGTCACTGAGTCTCTAGATCCATACCTCTCAAACTGTGGTCCGAATACCACTTGCGGTACTCTGACTGTGAACTATTTATAAGTTAATTAGTAATAACGTAGAGTGAATACACCCCAAACGGACAAAAATATGCTGTGACCACAGTGCTTTTTGCACTTTGATCTTTGTTTCAAGAAAGCAGTACTCACAGAGGAAGTGCAGTTGAGAATATTTAAAAATAAAAACTCTGAGAAAATGAACCACAAACAAGTGCTGGGGTCTATTTTCCTCTGGATGAAACCAGTAATAGTTACTGTTGTTCTCATTGACTGTTCATTGGCTTCTGCAGCCCTTTGAACTGCCTTGTTGTTGAAATTGTGCTATGTGAATAAAATTACCTTGTCTTTCCTTACTGTTCACAATAGGCTGCAGTCCGATGGCAATGCATCCTTCAGCAATGTCTCCATTCAAGCACTAAAGAAAAATTTTGGGAATAGAGGTTTTTTGTTTTTTGTTTTGCTTGTTTTGCTACCAGACGTAAAAACAGAAAGTTTCTAACTGCAGCTTCAGCAATTATCGGCCATGTTGGATTTTTAGGTTAAATTGGTTTACCTCTTACCAAACTCTGTCTTTGACTGTTTAGATTTTCAATTCAGAGGGCATTTCTGTCTTGTTTCTTTGTTTGTGTTTGCTTGCTTCACTCTTCCTTTCTTACTCTTTTTCTCTCTTTCTCTCGTTTTTTGTTTTTTTTTTCTCTCTGTCTTTCTTGCTGCGGGTCTTGTACTGTTTTAAAAGGTTTGGATTAGGTGGAACTTGGAACACCTAACATTTCGTGAGGTAATATTTATTTTCTTAAAAGCTAAAGAACCGCTGGTCTAGACCTTCTTATCTTGTTTGTTTGCCTCAATATTTCAAATCCATTTCATCCATCTGGACGTTCAAATATTTGTGAACTGGGAAGACCCGCCGTCTTGGAAAGCTGACTTCCATTTGTGAAAACAAACGTCTATTGCCATCTAGTGGTAGGCTTGTGGAAGTTCTTTTTTTTTTGTAGAATATCAAAGTACAAAACTTTGACACACTGATGTAAAACGGATTCTCTGGTAATGGACGTTTGTGCAACCCAGCAGTTCTTTTGTGTAACTGGGAGCAGTGAGACATTCCACAGCCTTCCACAGCAGCTTGTAAATGAAGAGGCCTCTGTTCCCCACCCTGCACCCCTCAGTTACTCCTACAAAGTCACTCCAAAACACACACACACACACAAACCTCACTCTTTTCTACATCCTGGCTTTGTTTGTCTTCTTCTCTTTTCCCTCCTTCTGTTTCGCACCGGTTCTTGATCCTGTCCTGGTTCTCTGTCCAGGTTGTTGCAGCGACACCGAGGCAGACTCCATCTTCAGGATGGCTGACAACAAGAACAGCCTCAGCTACCGCAGGTCACTAGTCATCACGCCTAAAGCCAGCGCCCAGTTTAACCAGTTCCTGCCCACTAAGGACAAGCAGTCGGGCTACGTGCCGGCTCCGCTGAGGAAGAAACGGGCTGAGCGAAACGAGGACAGCCGGCGTAGCTGGGCCAGCTCCAGCTACGAAGAAGATGAAGCCACGCTCACCAGGTACATCGTTTTTTTCCACTTAAAGGTGCTGTTCCTTATTTAGTTCATGTTGGTGAAATATTTGGCTTGTTTAGTTGCCAAAAGTTCACAAAAGTGTGAGCATGGTTGCTTGTGTTTTTAATTTGTATGCTGTGGGATGACGATCTTAGTCAAGAAGGGATTTCCGCTCCTGGCTATGGCGGCAGCCATGTCACCCAGAGCGCCTTACCATCATCAGCTCAACCCCGCTGGGAATATGGTTCAGGGAGCGGAAGCGACTCGGACCCAGACCGACCCGACCCCGATCTCGTCCTGGACGATCTGGCAAGCAGACGATTCCACAGTCCCTCCCCTGCTCCTCCCACCAACTTTGCCGTGCCCGTCAGCCCCTCAGCAAGGGGACGGGGGGTTTGGGGTAAAGGCGGCCCCTGGCCCAAGGTCACTGTTTCCCCCACTCAGCCATACGTGACCTGCGACAGGTCAGAGAACATGAAGATGCAGTGTGGATGTGCCTGTGTGATGAGAGATAAAAACCCAATGCTCATCTTCCTCTCAGTTCGCATGGTTTATTGCAGCCATGAGCAACAAAGTATTCTGCCTCTAACACAGCTTCAAACACTTCCGTTTGATGGAGTTTTTGGGGAGAGTGATTTACAGATTCAAGCTGCAGTAAAACCATGTTTGTTCTTTCTTAAAAAAAAAAATGTGGGCTTTGAGTTGGAATTTGATTTTTTTTTTTTTGTGGCATAGGACCTAAAATTGGCTTCTCAGTTTGCCTTGAGTTTGCTTGGGTTTCCTAATCCTTACATCATTTGGTTTGAGGCTGCTGTGCTTTTTTTTTTTTTTTTTTTTTTTTTTTTTTTTTTTTGCGTGGCTTTTGTGAGCTTGGTTCCTGCAACGAGTGATTTTTAATTTGGCACTTGTGGTTGGCTGTCTCCTTTGAGCAGCAGAAGCAGGAAAACGCAGTCCCTCGACCGCAGCCGCGTGAGGGTGGACCACCGGCGGGGCGTGTGCTCCGACAGCCTGTTCAGGTACACGTGCGATGATTCTGAAGAGGATGATGATGATGAGGTGGGCTATGCCGATCCTGTCCAGGATGATCTCTATGCCCGTAAGATAGGCGCCAAACCGCAGCGGGCGAGCAGCGTGTCTTATAACAAGTTCTTACCAAAGTTCTGGACGCCCGAAGAAGACGTTCATGTACAGAAGATCAAACTGGGCTCTCAGAGGAGGCCCTGGTACAAGGAGATGCAAGGCTTCAGGTGTGTGAGAGGGGGTGTGACGGTGTGTGTCGCATTACTGGGGACCAAAATGCAACAGGGGATCGTAACATTTTAGCTACACCTCGGCTTACCCAACGCTTTGCAAGAGCATTCATACTTCTTGAACTTTTTCCACATTTTGCCTGTATGACCGTAAACATTTAGTGTATATTAAAATAAAGATTGTGTGGTTGGGTTTACATTTGGCCCACTTTATTCTGATACACCTGAATAAAATCTAATTAAACCACCTAATCAGTACACAGCAGGGGTGTCATAACCAAACTGCGGGAAGAGTTGGTAGTGATAGAATGTGAAAACGGATAAAAACTGTTTTTGAAATAATATTTAAGTACACAACTGTTATCTTGAAGGCTCTAAAGTCCAGAAGGCCACATGAAAACTTATGGTGGACCTGATTTGGCCCGCAGTCCTTGAGTTTGACACATATACCATTGAGTATGGTGCAGCGAACACGAAAACCCGGAGTGCCGCATCTGTATTCCTCCCCTTGTTGCACCCAATCTCCTCCTAACTCCAGCACCATCTCCACAGTGAAACATGGTGGTGGCAATATCATGCTGTGGGAATACTTTTCCGGTCAGAGTCGGCGTGACAAAAAGTGACAAAGTTCAAGGGGTATGACGACTTTAGCGAGGTGTAAGTCACATTGCTGTTTGTTTTCTTCTTGCTCAGTTTCCTTTAACTAACTGCATGCTAATATAAAAAATATTTTTAATTTATTTAACAGCGCATTTCTTTGCAGTACGACTTCCCGAACTCCTATGAGTCCTGCTTTTATCCTGCGATCGATCGCACGCCCTCTGCTCTGTTCTAACCTCCTCTGTCCCTCTCTCTTCCTGCTCTTCTTGGCTGTAGCCGTCAGCGGTCCGGCTCTTCGTCCGACGACTCAGAGGGCGGCATTGGTCCTTGGTTCTCCTCCGCTCCCCCTTCTTCTGCAACCTCCCCCTCTCGCTCCCACAAACACGAGACCCCGGCTCAAACCACCCTTGTTGTTGGGAAAAGGTCGATACAGCTGCACGACGGTGACGATGCGAGTTCGCTTTAAAGCATCGCATTTTAAATGAACACTACTCCATATGGGGCTGAACTGATTTAAGCTGCTTTCTAATCGACTAATAAAGTAGTTGATCCGCTGGGGTTGCCTTAACGAGCTCTAACAAGGAGTTGCTACCCCTTTTTTTGGAAATAAGCTGTATTTAAATTTATTACAGCTTCTACCCAGTTTTGCAGTCAACTTGCATTGATATTATTTCGCAGCTGTGTGCATTTACGAGTAACAACCTCATTTTATCAGCATCTGTTTGAATCAAATGTCCCCTTTCCACCTTTTCTTGCACCTCGATCCAGGTCCTATGCATGCGCTCATCATCTCTCTATCCTTTTCTCTCCTTCTGCTCACCCTGCAGTACTCATGTCCAAGCACACCCTCCCCCACAGCTCCCCAAGATAGAGCCCCCTCTTTTAGAGATCCCTCCTCTGGTGTTTGCCCCCGTGGACCCCGCCTCAGGTCCCAGACTGGTCAAAGGTGAGAAGTGGCCTCTTCTGGGGCGCGAAGACCCCAGAGAGCCACCGGACCCCATTGACTATGAAAGCATTGACCCGGACTTGGAGAACGATGACATGTTCGCCAGGCGGACCCTGTCGTTTCAGTCCAACGCAGACCTGGCCGCGTTCAAGACTCGGCTCCCCGCCAAGCGCAGACTCCACTCGTCTGAGCCGCAGCTCAATATCGTCACACGGCAACACCTTCGCGGAGACGCAGAGGGAGACGATTTTCCAGACATTGAGCGGGACGATGTCGTTTATCGCAGGGAGAAAACCCAGAGGCAGCGAGCGCTTTCGGGGGCCCCAGACAACTACGCCCCCATGCACGTCCCGGAGCCCTGGGCCCTCCCTGCTGATCTCAAAGCCAGACTCCTCTGCGCCCCCTGCCCTCTGACTCGGGAAGCGGCCGCGGCTGAGCAGGATCAAGCTAAGAATGAGCTCCAGCCAGAAAAGGATGACATGCTGGTTCGGAAGCTGCGAGATTGTTCCGATCAGAGTCAGCAGAAAGGCCCGTTGGCCGGTCGCACAACTCCCTCCGTGCCTTCCTCCTGTAGCAAAGGCGACCTGCAGAGGTGGCAGGCAATCAGGGAAGCCTCTCAGCTAAGATACAAGAGGAAGCTTTTATTGGAGAGACTAGTGGCTCTGAAGGTGTAGAAGCAGATGGATGTGAAACTTCTGATCCGTGTACCATTTACCGCCCCTGTGTCGGATGACACACGAGTCCTGATGGATGTGGAGACGGTCGGAGGTTGAACTTTTGTCCAGTCACGCTCTTGTTTAGAATGAAACGCTGCTTCTTCTTCTTTCTTTTTTTTCACTGGGTCACTTTAAAACATGTTGCTGTAAGCCACATAGAAGGAGATATACTGACATTTGCTGTATAAAAAGTCTATTTAGTTCTTGACATGTTCTGGTATCACGTTGTCACTGTTTGGTGGCTTTGAGTGAAAATACAGTCTGATGGCATTTACACGAGAAGGTTGAAACGAAAAGACAAAATAATCTAATTGGTTAAATTGCCCCATATTATTGATGTTGTAATTGCTATTGGGTATAATGCAATAATACGCTTTCTGCGTTTTTCTTTTGACACATTGACATAAGCAAAAAATACAGTACTAAATACCAGCTACATTTAGCTAATTTTTTTCAAGTTAATAATAATTTGTGCTTATTGCCCAGAATAGTGTGTGTGTTTGTCGTTTGGCTCCTTATAGAGTAGCAGGAATGGATCTGACTTGCATCAGCTGTGTAATTAGTTTGGCAATCAACTCATAGGCAATAATGCAGTATTTTTCCAATAATGTAAGAAAGTTTTAGGTCCTTCAGGATAATTACATTTTGTCAATAATTAAGTTGATTAAGTTATTACTTTATTGTTGTAGCTCCAAGAAACAGTGCTTTTTATGCATTGTACGACTGTCCACTGCAGTGATCACGTTTAAAATGAGTTTTTAATTCTGAACCAAGGAGGTAATAACTTTTTGTTTTGTTACTGGCAATATAGCAGTTTATTATTGGATATTAAAAACTTTATTACATTATTGAAAAGGTATTTGTGTGACTAGCTTTATTATATTTGGAATGGCAAAAATGATCACTGTTTTTTGCTGTTATTTTGTTTTTGACAGTGAGCTGCTCATAGCTTACCTGTAGTTTTAAAATATCTTAAGAGACTGACTTTGTGGCTTTTTGGGGCAGAAAATATTTACACTGACACAGATGTCTTGTAAATATTTCAGCCAGCTGACCAGCAGTGTGGAGTAATGGCATCTTGTTAAAAGGGTTTTAAACCAAAGCAATGATAATGATGGAATATTTTTTAAAACATTTGTCTTCCTTGCCCATGAGTAGTTTCAATTGTGTTTCCTCTTATATTGAGAATTAATATTTTATTTTTCTGAAAATGGTTGCGGTTCAGAGGTGCATGTTGTTTACCTTCAGCGTGAACTCCCCGGTTGTGCAGCAAACTTACTGCTCTTGCGTGTGTGGGTGTGGTTCATGAACAAAACCCCCCAAAACTTCTCCTTGACAGGAAAGGATTTCATGACAAAAAACTGGTCCCATACATTTTCATCTTTAGTTTGTTTTCTTGAAAGTCTGAATTTGCCTGTAAATTGTAAATCCATATATTTCTGCTCAATAAAATAAAAGAAACAACTTCATGACTTTGCTTTGGAACCAGTTGAATAACTCCCCGAGCCGTGAATCTGACCCCGAGTTCAGCTGAAAAGAGCATCACGCCAACATGTGAAACTCGAAGCGCAGCAGCAAGACAAGGCAGATGCAAACTACAGCAGCCCAGACTGCAACAAGTCAGGCAGTTTAATGTGCGCCAACAGGGGGTAAAGAAATCCCCCACCTCTCTGAAAGTACATGCGACGTGTGCGCAGAACTCAAAGTTTTCACCACAGGCTGGGGGTACAATGCAACCATTTAATCTGAGTCAAGCTCATCTGGATTTACTTCGCTGCCATGTGTGAAGTTACGCTTGCATCATGGAGTCTGTGGACAGGATGTGTTGCTTAGAGGGAAATCCAAACACATCTCTATTAAGTAAGAAGCTCCATACAGTAGAGTCAGTTTTGGTTCTTGTATGAATGGAGCTTAGGAAGCTTTCTCCACTCCACTAAAGCCTTTTAAAATGCAGGAAATTATCTGAGATTATGGGGTGTGATTAAATATTCCATAGAGTTTTGCACAAAGCACACTGGCAAGCCTGTTTTTTTTGTTTTGTTTTGTTTTGTTTTGTTTTTTTCTCAGTGGAATGAGGGTTCACCTACGTAACATACAGAAGAAGCAATCCATTGCAATAGAAAACTTTCATAGGGCAGACTTGACAGATAAGTAATATTTTTTTACTTGGTGTTCCCATGCCTCCCTTTTTTTAATGCTTCCCTGGACAACTGCCCATATAATTCATACTGTCAAGTCAGCTATTTCACTCTTTATCTTCTGCAGGCAGGCAGCTGCAAATTTTAGACTTTGGCAAGCGGAGTCATGTTTGTGTTTGGTTTAAATACAAATGAGTTTTAATAAGAGTCTCCACCTGGCCTCCAGCTCTTAACCGGAGTACTGTCAGTCTCACTGTGGGGGGAAAAAAGAAAAAACAGCCTACAGAAATGTGACTTTTGTTGTCTATGATTCTCTCCGGTTCCCCCAGACAGCAGCAAACGCAGGAAAGTTCTGATGGGTGAGTTGACGCGGGCGCCCAGAAATGTGGCATGTTTTGGATTTGCTCGGACCTCTGTCCAGTCGCACCCTGCCTCTTGATCTGCTGTTCTCACTGTTGTTTGCTGCTAACTTTTGACATGCAATATTAAACACAGGGGCGAGTCCAGGGTGGGAGGGTTGGGATTAAGGGCTGCAGAAAGCTCTTTCTTAAAATTACATAAAAAAAAAAAATATATATATATATATATATATATATATATATATATATATATATGAAAACTGCAGTGTGACCGTTATGACTGGTTAGAGGTCTGAAATCTTTGTGTGACATCTTTAAAGGGAGTTTTCTTTTGTCAACTGTGACCCTTTGGAGACTTTTGTTGCATGACGGTGGGGATGGCAGTCGTAAATTTTATTAACTTACTAATTTTTTATAACCTTTTTTTTTTTTTTGTTTCCTGGCTGGTCTTTGTGGTGTGGATACTAACTCCGTAACATGAAAGTCTAACATGATTTCCAGTATTTGCAGATATGGCGGTATGGTAAGAGACGATGCATGCGTAAAATGTTTTTAGTTGAAACTTATGAAGTATGTTTTGTTTTTTTTTGGGGTTTTTTTTGTTTGAAGATTTAACAATTCAAAGAAGGTGACTCTTTTTTTTCTACTATTTTCTCCACTTTTATCGTCCCTCAGGAGCAAATCAACAAGCGACATCCAGGTGGACCCGTCAATCATCCGGCAGAATCGCTTGGAGGAGCTTCAGAAGTACCGAGAACAGATTAAAGAGAGCGAGGATAAGTGGCAGGATGTGAGTATGTTTGATATGGGCACTGGATTTTACTTAGGATTATCCAAGTGAACGGGGTTTAAAACTGAAGTACAGTGAACTTCAGATTTTTTTTTATTATTATTATTTTCTTTAAATCATTTTCCTCCCATTTCCCTAACTCAATAAAATACACTGAAGCTGGTAATTATAATGTGACAGAATGTGAAAAGGGCACTGTCTAGCACACGCCTGCGGCCATCTTTCCCATAAGTTTTCTGCATAATCAAGGCAGACAGGAAAGATGTTTGCTTCTGGCAGAGATAACGTTGAAGTGAAAGACGAGCGCATGATCTGTGAGATTAGACTCGCAGCTGCCGGCTGAAATCAGAGCCGTTTGGATTGAAGTCAAAGAGGCAGGAACTGGTTGGTGCGGTGCTGCCCTCTGGCTATTCACTGTTCTCATCGGCAAATGTCCCTGCTGGCAAGAACAACCCCAACAACAGATTCAATATGAAATATTGCTATGATGTAATAACGATGGGGAAGTTACAGAAAATTACTTCATTTTAATAAAAGAACAGCGTTTTCTTGAAATTGATGACAATTATGTACCTGTTTTGTCACTTACTTAATGAGTAATAAAACACCTATTACGTGACAGATGTCTTTATGTTCTCTCTGTTGTACCTGCCTGCTGTCTGATTGATGTCACTGCGAAGTAATGGAGTCCTGAAGCTACATTTAGGTCACACAGTCCCCAAACCACAGGGGAAGCGAGTCGGGAGGAGCTTCAGGCTCACAAATAGAACACCTTCAAATGGAGCCCTGTTTCTTTTTTTTTTCCTGTTTCTCTCTTCTTTTTTTTTTTCTTCCCCAACTTCTCCATCACACCCCCTAGCTGTCCACGACAGTCTGTCGCTTTAATCCAAACCTCGAGCTTCGATGTGTTAAAGATGCGGCGCATTAGGTGAACTTGGATATCTTTTCTCCGCAGGACTTGAGCAAATGGAAAAACCGGCGCCGGAGCGTGAACTCTGACATAGTGAAGAAGAAGGAGGAGCGGGAAAAGATAGAGCAGATCACGTATGGCAGAGACGGCAGGTCCAAGTCCTTCAAGGAGATCCAAGACGAGAGGTGAGCAAAAAAAGGGGGAGGGGGGGAGGGAAGCACACCTGATCAGTGTAGAGCATCAGGGTGGTTGTGGTGCTTAATGAGTTTGTTCTTCTTTTGCACCTTTTTACCCTCAGAGGAGGGATGCTTTACTAAGGTAATAAAGGGTAAAAATGTTATTCTGTGTTGTTGTAGAGAAACTGCACGGTTGTCTTCAGTGTGTAAATAAGAATCAGTTTATTATGCCTCATCTCTTTGCATCATACCCACCGCCTCACCTTTAATGTTGCACATTGCCCCCCTTCCCACTCCCTACCCTCACCTTTCTCCTCCTCCCTTCCACCCGCAGAGAAACTAAAAAAAAGCACAGCATCGGCAGCCGCCTGTCGTCTCTCTCCTACTTGGATGACGACGACGACAACTTATTTGAGAAACCCGTGATTCGCGCGCCGACCCGATCGCTCCCACCCAGAAGCTACACCATCGATGCTCCCTCGTATTCCCCAGAACCCTCCAAGCCCTCTCCGAAAGCCGAGGACCCCCCGGTTGCTTCCCCACGCACTCGCAGACAGCCTTCGCCTCCCACTCCGCAGGAAACCGTGGATGGTCCTGCAGCCAGAAACTCCATCACCACCACCACCACCACCACCACCACCAGCAACCAGTCTCCAGCAGCTGCATCCTATCAGAAGAGTCCAGCGGAGGAACGCGAGGCCATAAAATACACAGAGAAGACTACGAGGGACGTAGCCCCCCGCTCCTCCTTCGCCTCCACCCAGAAGGAGCTCGAGCCAAGGTCCTCATTGTTGGGAGCGCCGACTGGGGTGGAGGCCCCCTCCTCCAGCTCTCCGGACAGACAACCACAGTCGAGCTCGATGGAACCCAAGCCTCCCGCCGTGTCTCGGGTTTCCGCCTCCCTCCCCAGGAGCTACCAGAGATCGGATAGCGCGCGGCTAACCTCGGTCGTCACTCCGAGGCCCTTTGGGACCCAGCCGTCCCGCATCTCCTCTCTTTCTAGAGCCCACACGGTAAGTGCAGCAAACCGTGTACCAGGCACACAGAGGTGCGTCTCAGTAAATGAGTACTGCGCCGAGTAGATTACCTGTTATGTAGATTCATTACACAAAGAGGGTTTAGTTCTGCTCATTTTGATGAGTCTGGCTTACAACTAATGAGGACACAAAATTGAGTTTCTCTGACAAATGTTCTTTTGCGTGTGAAAATAGGTTTTGGAAAAAGACGAATGTTTATAGTCATGCTGAGAGTAATTAATGAAAAGTTGAGTGGAAGAAAACAGCCTTGTGGTAATAGAAGTACAAGCAGCAGAGATAATAAAACAGCAAAACGTGCTCAGGGTACGCTAGGAAGGTGTAGGAGGCCGGACTCAACAACGTGGATGAGGTGAAGACGGTTATTAGAGCAACCTGTGATTCCTTCCCGCCTCAGCCATCGTAGCTCTGGCTTTAGCTCTAGCTATCTTCAACTTCGATCATCTAGAGCTACTGATCAGCTCTTTATGTGTTAATCCTCGACAGACGGACGAATCCCACAAGGGTGTCAACGGCAACGTCGATGTTTCTAAGAAGGCATCTGTGCCGAGCCGGTATCATCAGTACATGACCTCAGAGGACGAGGCTCAGTCCAGTTCTGCACACAGCAGCGATGACGAGGAAGAGGAAGAGGAAGAGGAAGAGGAGAGCGCCGCAGCGAAGGGCCTGTCCTCGACTCAGAGCATCAGGTCTCTCCCGTCTCCTGTCAAGAGTGACGTCTCAGTCAGTCCTGCTCCTGGCAAAGAAACCAGCAAGGAACTGGGATTTCTTCTTCAGACTGAAGGTGTTAACAAAGATGTATTTTTATTTTGTTTGTTTTTTTTTAAAAATTCAATGAAACTAAATTCAGTTTATCTTCAGTTTGTTTGCTGACTAAAATGGAGCAACAAACGATTATGTCAGAAGCTTTTCTGGCCAAATAAAAAAAAAAAGTATAGACATGATCTGAAAGTTAGTCCATATTCTTATTAATCACCTGCTGTTGTGTGATTTCCAGGAGGATTTCTGTGAGATGCGAATCAGCCTGAACCAGAAACCCAACAGCAGCCGAGACTTTGGCTTCCAGGCTGCCTGGGACTCGACGGGAGCTCGGGTCACGTCCATCCAGCCAGGTGACCCAACACAGCTGAGCTCGAACCCGAACCTTTCACATGAAAAGTCACCCATGCAGTGTTTGCATGTTATTCACAGTAACACGTGGTAATACCGAACGAACACTGGTGCTTTGGCTCCGTTTCATCTCACCTTTTAAGCGCTGCCTGTTAGCCGTTAGCAGGTTTTCGAGTCCACTGCAGTTGTGATGCCAGAACCTTATGTAGGGCAGCGTCTATATGGGTCAGATCTGCTGGGTCTGAGCCTCTCTTTTCTGCTGCAGCTCCCCACCAGCGCATGAACAGTAGGACGTGTATTTTAAGCTATACTGACATCTCGCATCAATTCATGAAGCCTGCCCCAAACTTTTCTTTATACAAACTTAATTCTGTTTATGCAGCTTTTTTAAGTTTTCACCTACATTATCTTGTTGTTGTTGTTGTTGTTGTTATTTTTTTCTGTTTAAAAGAATCACCTTTAGCGACGTACATGAGTTTGTTGCTGTTTGTTTGAAAGAAAAGAAAAGGCCTAATAACAGTAACAGACCTACATTTTTCCAGTTGGGCGGAAAAATGTCCGTGTTAGGAAATACTTGCTTTTACCAAAATTATTGTTCTGTTTTCGTCGGTTACATTTC
Organism: Poecilia latipinna; assembly: GCF_001443285.1. Taxonomy (NCBI): domain Eukaryota; kingdom Metazoa; phylum Chordata; class Actinopteri; order Cyprinodontiformes; family Poeciliidae; genus Poecilia; species Poecilia latipinna. The sequence continues at coordinate 550,939 of NW_015112676.1, read as the reverse complement.
TCTCAGTCATTTTTCAAAAACGGAAAAACAACATCCCATTTTGGTCATGACAACTCAGTCTGTCGCTAAACAGACAAATGTTTTAAAAATTTGAAACAACTGGGTAGGAGTTTATGTTGCCGCCACGCACGATGAAGACAGTTCTCGTAGTTGAAGATGCTTCTTTTGTTTACTGATGTTTGAAGCCCTAGACCAGAAGAACTGGAAAAGCTGGGACTGCTCTGATGTCGGTTCTAAAAACGTTCCTTCTTCTAATAAGCCCGTTCTCCCTGTAACTTTCAGGTAGCTCGGCCGAGATGTGCCAGCTGCAGGACGGGGACGAAGTGCTGACGGTGAACGGGCTCCAGGTGGCACAAATGAGTTACGAGCAGTGGAAGTCCAGCTTGGAGGAGGCCCTGCAGAAGGGCAGCCTGGTCATGGATGTGCGCCGTCACGGCCAGCACAGTGAGTCATCTCCACCGTATGCATGTGTGCGTGTGTGTGCGTGTGTGTGTGTGTGTGTGTTTGTTTGTTTGACTGCTGTGAGAGCAAAGAGACTGAACACGAAGGAAAGGTTCAAGGGTTACTCTCCTGCACTGACAATGCTGCTTAATCTCTGGGCGTCGCTAAACAGTTTTGACACTTTAAATTGGTCTGTAAACTATTGTGAAGTCACCCATGAATGATATCATGACAGCTAAATGGCGAAGGACCTGTTGAGGGAGGGCTGGGTGTGTTCTCACCTCTGTGGTATATTTTCTCCCCCCTTCCCTCCCTTTTTTTTTAATTGGCTGGTTAAAAATGTTCATGTTCCATCTTTTGTTTCCTGGTCATTGTTCTTTTTGCTGTCCTTTTTTTTTAGTATCTATAAAACATTTCCCTTTGGAGAGTTAACCCTGTACTGTTTGTCTTTGCAGTCTTTCACTTATATCAGTGTCACCTCAGAACAGAACTAAACTACGCAGTCACTGAAACTAACATAAACGACTTGTCGAATAGTTTAGCAAAGCCAATTTATCTAGTAAAAGCCTATTAATAAATCAGTTTGAGTTCATGACCTCTTTGGGCTGCATGGCTGGGGAAGGTGGTTTCTCTGTCGCCCCCTGCTGTTCTCTACAATAACACCATAACGGCACCTCTTGGTCCTCTGCTTTATAGTGGTGGTGTGTGTGTGTGTACATTCTGCCTCCGGATGTCGGGGTTCACATTGACAGAGTCACGGACTCACATACACTTACATGCACAGATCTTGGGTTTATCTTCAAGCACACCATCTATTTTTTTTTTTTTTTTGCCATTGCATTTACTACATGCAGACTGGGACAGAGATCAACCTTCCCTGCCATTTAAAAGCCATAAGACCATCAATCTGACCAGTACGGATCATCCGATACTTCTAGGTCCTCCTGAGACAAAGACCGCCAACTCCAGCCTGGATTTCACTTCCCGTACCGTCACAGAATCGGTGCTGGCTAAAGAGGCCCCCACTCTAGTGGTAAGTGTTGATATCCACTCGTTTGATGTGAATTTAAGCCGTTTTTATTCCAGTGTTATCTACGAATGCAGTGACCACAGTTTTGCTGCCAGTCTTCAATCTGGCAATTTGGCCAGTGCTAGCTTTAGCTGCAACCGATTTCTCTGTCATTACTATAATTAACCAAATTTTTAACATTTTCTCATGGTCAGGGTAGATGTCACATGACTGCAGACATAAATAAAGACAAAGTGAAATCGGTTTACATTTTAAGTTGTCTTTAGCATAAGAGTTAGCATTACTAACTATCAAATCTAGTCTCTGTGTGCATAGATTGCCAGTTTCCATATCCAGCATGTTTTGTTACAGAAGGCAAAAGCCTGAGAGGCTAAAACAAAGCAACTGTGATAATCTATTAAGTCTTATTGTTATCCGCTGAAATGCTTGCTCTCTCTGACTCTCTTGTAACCTAAATTTTGCCTCAATATGTTTTTTTTTAAATAACTTCTTACATTTCTGTCCTCACTGATTCTGAAAATGGCCAACAATGACCAATTTGTTAACACTTAGCTATGATGCGTTCAATGAATCGAAAGAAATATGATTTTTGAATTTCCAGCCAGCTGGTCACCTATCAGGATCAGTGGACCTGAAACTTGCTTAGCGTTTTCTGTGTTTTTCTGTTTTTTTCCTTCATTAAGTGACGCTTTAATGACCTTAAGCCTTTCCCTGCAGGATGTGGCTTCAAACAGAGTTAATGGGGACTTCCAAGACCAACCAGTGACCATGAGGAACAAAGGTAAAGAGCTGTGCTAAAAGTTGGAAAGGTTATGGAACTGATCTCTGAGATTATTTCTGACCATAGCAAAGACGTGGAAAATAAACAAACCTTAAACAGAGATGTCATTTATGACTGTGTGCTGGAAATAGAACGGACAAATTTGTTGGTAAACCTTGTAAAGATATGAAAAAAGCCTTTAAATAGGTTCACTTTTTCCACAAAGTCCTTCTACAAAAAGGTAGGAAAATGCTACCTTTAATTTGTGTGCTTTTATTCAGAGGGAAATAATCCCATTTTGATTAATAATTGTTTTTAACAAGGTTGCACAGTTATTGATGGCCTGGAATGTTAATTTTTTATGAATGTCCCTGTTGCCAGTTGCACAGTGCTGAGTTTTCAATAAGAAGGAGCTGACTGACAGACCTTTGACCCTTCCTGTTTACCCAGGCTTTCTTTCTAGACCATTTTAGAGTCTTGGGTCCTTTCTTAATGGATAAGATAAAAGGATTAGGACTGAGTCAGGTTTGATTTGGCCCTGTCATTCGGGTTGTTGTCCTGTAGAAAGACACGTTAGGAGTAAAGCTTCACTTTTCCAGCAGAAAACACCAAATTTTTTGCGTTCCCAGTGTTTGTCATCCTTTGAAACAGAAATAGGTGCACAGCATCATTTTATTTATGTTTCAATCTTAATTTCATTCCTTTTTAGGTGGCAATAATTGTGCTATCTGTAACTTTTTTTTAAATGCAGTTTGTTCAATTTTTCCCCCACTGAATGAACACACCCAAACCAAAGGTTGAGTGTCTCCAGATTATTCAGTATGAAATTACCCTTTACATAGAGTACCAACAAATCTATGTCCATCTGTAAGTGCACTCTTCTCAGGTTAAACTAATTTCTCTCTTCTGTGTCTCACTTAACCCTGTTTTCCGTTTCTCACATAGAGTCAGAACCAATATCTTTGAAAAACTTAAAACGGAGATCAGAGTTTTTTGAACAAGGTAAAAGTCAAAGAGAAGAAGCGACTGAAAGGGATGAATGTGGTTCCTAATGCTGACTCTGACTTCTCTGCGTATCCAGATGGCCGATCTCTCTGTGCTTTTTATCTGTCTGAATTCCAAGTCGGAGCTGCATGTCTTCTTGTCCGTCTCAGACTTTCTTTCTGTTTATAAAAATGGGACCCTGTTCCCAAGGTTCCTTTTTTTTTTTTTTTTTTTTTTTTTTTTCCCTTTTTCTTGTCTGGTGTCAAAGCTTAACCCTTGTGCTGTGCCCCTTCCCTCCCTCAGGTGGCTCAGGGCCCAGTGTCAGTGCGCTGGTCTTCCTCTGTGGTAAACAGGGTTCATTGTGTGCAGTTGAAGTCCTCACCCTTGATCGGTACAACTTGGGATTTTGACATGAAACCTGAACAGCTTAATAATATTCTTGTCCAACTTGACGCCCTCTAAAAAATAATTAAAAAAAAAAATGAACGTAAGCTACATTTTGACGCAGTGCGTGCTGGTCCTAAAGCTCTGCAGCATGTCAGCATCCCAACATGCCAACCACAAAAGCACATCCCTTGAATCCTGTTGCATTTGTGGAATTGCACAGATTAGCGCATTGCTCCACTCTTCATGGAGTTTTAGGTATTCCTGACATGCACGTACCGAAGAGTCTGTCTGCCTTTCAGGCTGCCTGTCTGCTGCTGCTCCTCCTGTTGCTGCTGCTGTTGCTGCTGCTGCATGCATATCGCTGATTAAAGCTTCTTTGATCATGTTTATTGATTTTCCTCTCAGAAATACTGAGGTGCAAATGTCAATAAGTTTGTGATCTGCCACGAAGAGACCAGATGAATCCTAATAAGTGGAAATTGACCTGTGGTTCCCTGAGGCTTGGTGAAAACATTAATGACAGTTTTGCTTTGAGTTTTCATTTTTAAAACACACATCAACACTTTTTTTAAAATTGAACTGGAACGCTAACGAGCCATTTTGCCTGGACGTATTCTCGGGCCTCAGGGTTAACTTGTCTGTTTACATGTGCTGCTGCGTCGCTCCGCCCGAGCATGCCTCTCGTACTGACTCAGTGTTATTTCGTTCCCAGGAGGATCGGAGTCTGCGATGCCAGATGTGAGTACCGTCAGTGCGTCAGAGGGGAATCTTCTCTTATCTGTGTTGTGTTTATGCGATTGCCATGACAACACCTGTGAAAGGAGGCACTGTGAATCTGTGTCCATGAAGCCCAGGCACACTGTCCTCAACAATACAATTATGCGCCACTTTGTGTTGCTTTGTCTTATCAAACACAGTAGAATCTTTAAAATTTTCTGGTTGCAACACGAGAAGTTGTGAAAATGTTCAAGGCATGCGAATGCTTTTCCAACGTACTTAGAAGTGCATCTTAAAAAGTCAGTGCTAACAGCTGGAGCTGCCGTCCTGCGGTGCAGTGTGGTCCTAGTAATCCCTCTGCGACTGCACTAGAAATGGGTCGCTGCCGCTCCTGATTGCACTCATTGCTGTAACATCTGATTGCTTTACGTTTCAGATTTCATTTGTTTCTGTTGCTGCAGAAAAAAAAAGCATCATGTCAACCAATTTTTTTTTTTTTTTACCTTTAAATGAATGAAATTCATGTTATTTTTTGGCTTTTGGAGATCAAACCTTTTTTTTTTTTTCACCGCCAAAATCGGCTCATTTTGTAGCACGGAGATTTAGCCTTTCAGGAAAGAGAAACAAGACTTCAAACACAGACAGACTTACAGAAATCAAAGTTTAAGAACCTACTTTCTGTTAGAGACACTTGAATTTTAATTTTCCAAGCTGGAAAAAAAAAAAAAAAAAAACTGGTGAGCACCACCTGTTTTTAAGGTTAAATGTATAAAGTAGTGACTGTGTTACTTTTTTCTGGTGACCTCCAGATTCCTGTTCCTGCAATCACTCCAGCTTCCTCCAGCCGCTGGTCGTGGAACCCAGAAGAAGAGCGCAAGAGACAAGAGAAATGGCAGAAGGAACAAGAGCTCCTCCTACAGGTTTGTAGGAAAATCACAGTATATAATCACCTTCATCAACTTTATTAAAGACACAAGTAGGTCCATATGAGAAAAAATAATAATAATAACCAAAGTTATAAAGTTTATAACTTGGATTTTATTTAATTAGTATATTTTTATGTGTTAGTTTTCTTTGTTAAAATTAAAACTATGATGTTTCAGGTACTGATTGTAACTAAAAAAGAATCTTCAAATGAACAAAAAGCAAAAATTAAACTTAAATTATTAATATGATGTGTTGAAGACAAGAAAGCATTCAAGGACCCAGTAGTATGTGTTGTATATCCACGATAATTAGAGCCTCTCTGAAGCTAGAAGAGACACATTTTTTGAGAGAGGATTTCCTGATGAATCTCAGAGGGTTTCTTGTTTCAGTAGTCTTCACCGCCGTTTGATAAACGACCTGATTTCGAGATGAGCCGTGACTCATCCTGCCAAGGTTTAATAGGTTCTTCAGATCAGGATTCTCTGAACATGAGATATGGGTGACCTCCATATCCACAAGCCTCCCAGCAGGCTGTCTAAAAGTATTCACACCCCTGTTACGTTTTCACATTTTACAACCACAAACTCTGTGTATTTTGTATGTCAGACCAACACAGAGTAGTTCATAAATGAGAAGTGGAAGGAAAAAAGTTGTTTTTTTTTTTTTTTATAAAAAATAATTTGAAAATTTGGGGGTGCAAATGTATTCAAACCTATTTACTCTGATACTTCTAAATTAAATTACCTTCAGAAGTCACTAAAGTAGTGAGGAGAGTCCTTGTGTGGGGGCTCTAATCTCATTACAAGACAGCTCAGAGGTTTGTTACAGAGCATTAGCGAACAAACAGAAAAGACAAAGGATCAGATCAGAGTAACTTTCAAGAGGTTAAAGTCTAGGAATGAATATATGCATGAAGCATGCCTAAGTTTTCCCTTGTAATTGTCAGAAAATGTGAAAAAGTTCAAGAGATACAAGCATTTTTGCAAGATACGGTGCATTTCTGCATGCTGCTTAGACAAAAAAAAAAAAAAAAGTGTTTGGCATTATAAAACCGCTTTCTAACCATCAGGAAAAATACAAGCGTGATCAGGAGAAGCTGCAGGAGGAGTGGCTCAAGGCCCAGCATGAGATTGTCACAAGCGTGGGCCACCAGCAGGTAATGAAAGTTATTTCAGTTCTCATGAGTTATGGACTGCTGCCTGAAATATTGTCTGGATTGTTCTAAAAGGGTGGCAATTAGTCATGAGTCACAGTGGAAATTCGTCTAAATGTATCCAAAAAGCTTTAGTGAACAGAAATCCTGTAATTATAAAACCATTACGTGGTCTCACGGTCTTGTATTTGACTTTTATAAAAGCAGAACAATTTCAGATAAAAGGATGTACCGAAAGCAAAGCGAGAACAAGGATTAGTTATGTGGACGCTAGTAATATTGCTATTAAGTTTAGTCTTAAAAATATTATTATTGTTGTTTAATATTAGAGAATTTGTAGAGATTATTTAACAAGTGGCTCCTCCTGATGTCACAGCGAGGAATGAGGCTGCTGAAGGCCGTTGGGTCGTTTTGAATGTTTCTCCAGGTGAACAGCCACGGCGCCGGCCCACACTCGCCCCCGTCCTCTCTGCAACAGCCCACTCTGTGGGAAGAGGAGGAGAGGCAGAGGAAGATGGAGCAGGAGCGCCAGCGGCAGGCGGAGGAGAAGAGGAGGAGGGAGGAGGAGGAGCGGGACCTGCAGCGACTCCAGGAGGAGAGGAAGAGGAGAGAGATGCAGGCGGAGGAGGAGAGGAAGAGGAGAGCGATGCAGGCGGAGGAGGAGAGGAAGAGGAGAGCGATGCAGGAGGAGGAGGAGAGGAAAAAGAGGGAGGTGGAGTTGAGAATGCAAAGGATGAGAGAGGAGGAGCTGAGAAAGAGGGAGGAGGAGCAAAGGAGGAGAGAGGAGGAGCGGAGGCAGCAGGAGGCGGTGGAGCAGCAGCGCCAGCAGAAAGTCTTCGACCAGCAGAGATGGTCAGTGCCGTGGTGCTGCTGCTTCTAACACACACACACACACACACACACACACACACACACACACACACACACACACACACACACACACACACACACACACACACACATCCTCGTGTCACTTGATGCGCTTTGTTCCCTGTGCATTAACATAGCTGCAACTAATGCGTTTGCTGTGCTTTACTCTCCTTCCCCCCGCCCCCCTGCTTCCATCATCATCCCACCTGTCTGCACACACGGCTGCTCACCAAAGGGCCGCTGTCTCCCACGACTTTGACAGTGCTCAGCCTCCGCTGTCCTTTATTGACAGGTCAGTGCTCCTGCTGCCATTAGCCCATCATCGCTGCTTTTACGATGCTTCATGTCGTGGCTGTTTGCTCCGCAGGCTACTAACACCGGTTTAGGTTGATGTTTACATGAAGTATAACAGGATCCATCCACACCACGCAGCTTTTCTTCTGTCCATTTAGTCGTCCAAGCATCTGCACATACATCCGTATATCTGTTTATTCATCCATCAGTCAATCCGCCCACATATCTGGCCGTCTTTTCATCCATTCTTCTGTTCGCCCATCCAATCTCTTAGCAGTTCTTTATGCCGTTATTGTATTTAACAGTCAAAACTCTGTAGGAAAACTGTCCAAAAATGGACAGATCAGTCTGCAAATTTGAAAAACCCAGTTCTATGCAGAACTATAAACTACACAAATGAATGGGGATGTTTTAGTACAACTTTGACCATGTGGGGACTGGAGAAAAGACCCCTGAATTCAAACTTGTGCACCTGATTTTCGTTTCAAACAAATGCTATTTGTTAATTCCACCTTTTAAAAAAATGGATCATTAAAAGCCTAAACTCAGCATAACATTTTTCTCTGTGATGTTTATGTAAAGTTCTAAATGTTTGTTTGTAATTGGGCTTCTTTTAATTGCAGCCAACTGAAAAGTGTTGCAGGTCGTACAAGTGGATATTCACCCAAATGGAGTTGAACTGGAGTTAGCTGCTACTTTCCAGTTCAGCTTCCTAAATATAAAAAAAAAGAGTTTGAATGAAGCTCTGCGATATAAAAATGCTAATAAAGTGTCTGCCGTCAGAAAATTAAACATAATGTTCAAACATTTGACATGTTTTACTGTGAAAAGAGTAGGAGAATTTATTGAGAAGAAGAAGAATTGTCAGTCTCCCATAGCTTTTTATTGATTATTGATCACTTTAAAGTTAATAATTTCTCACTAATTATAATATTAACCTTTTTGTTTGACAGGACAAAATCCCAGTCGTCTCCCCAGCTGGATGATGACAACAAGCCTCAGAGGAGAGGTCAGTTTGGCTCGTTTGTTTCTTCGTCGGGTTGTTTTCTGAACGGCTCCGCGCAGGGCTGTTGTTGCACAGCAGATGTGCGAGTGTGTGTGTGTATGTGTGAGCCCTGTCCTGCTGAACGTAGGTTTGCTACGGCAGCCAGAGGACTTGTCTCTCAGGCTGCTGGAAGAGGAGTTGAGGATTGCACGTAGAAAGCGCCAAAGCCAGAAGGCTGCATCAGAGCTGGAATGGAGAAACTACCTCAGATACGCAGAGGCAGAGAGAGGTTGGCTTCGTTCTGGAAGCTCCACCGCCTCTGCTTTTTTTTTTTTTTTTCCTTAAATCAATCCCTCCCAGTGTCCTTCCATTACGATCAACTGATTTGTCGTTTCACCAAATCAAAACTTACAGCTGTTTGATTTGCATCGGACTGACTAAATGAGACGTTAATCAGCTGCCTTGCACTTAAAGTGACTCAATTACTGCACGTGTGACAGAACAGAAGCTTATTGATTGCAATAAAGTTACTTTCAGATCGGCACATGTTTTTTCACCCCTTCCTCCCCCCAAACATGACTGAAGTCTGATTTGAACAGCGCCTTGGAAAAGTTTTCATACCCCTTTAAAGACGTTTACGTTTTGTCACATTTAAGCCTCAATCCTCAGTGCTTTTAATAGGAGTTTTAAGAGAAAGTAAATCATAAGTGTGACGTGGAAGGAAATGATGCAATGATGCAAATAAACGGGTCAGGCCAGGAGAGTGTTAATCAGACAATCAGCTGCAAAGCTCATGAGGTAAATGAAGGTAAATACAGGACAAAAACAGATTAAATTCACAATCACATTCAGCTAAAACGGTCCAGATCAAAGCATATTTGTGTGTGAGAACGGCCCTGTCAAAGTCAACAAGACCTTTATCAAACTGAAAATCATTGGAAGCACTTTAACATTTTTTTATTTTATTTTTTTACAGATGCTCTCCATCTAATCTAGCTGAGCTATTTCTTAAAGATGGTTGAGCAAAACAAACTCAGTATCTGTGCAAAGTTGGTGGAGATATTCAGACCAAAAACATTGCAGTTGCGCAGAAAGGCAGTTCTGGCAAGTCGTTATACAACAATAATAGAAATTAAAACAAGGTGTAATATTTTCTTTCCACTTCACAGCTATGCACCACTTTGTCTCTGTGAAAGACATTGAAGCTTTTGGTTGTAACATGACAAAATATAAAAACCTTCAAGGGGTATAAATGCTTTTGCCAAGTGTCTTTGGTGCGCATTATTACAATATGTTAGATAATAAACTCATATTTATAAAAAGAATATGTAGTCTAATAAAAAGAACAAAAAAAACGCTCTTTTCACCCAGCATAATTACACTGTTTCTCTCTCCTCTCTGGGTGCAGCGATGGGAAGCTCAACTCCTGACGGGAAGAGTCAGCAGCCGCTGTCTCAGGCCGAGCTGGAGCGCCAGCAGATCCTGAATGAGATGAAGAAGAAGACGCCGCTGCTGACGGACAGCAGCTGGATCCGCCAGCGCGCCGCTGGAACGGCAGTCAGCAGGGACGGCGACGTGCCGCCTATGCGCAGGTAGACACCTCGTCCGTCCTGGTTGGTTGGTTCTGTACTTTTTTCTACTAACGGCCCCGGGTCCTGAAGCGGAAACGTCTAACCATCTGGCTGCCACACTGACACTGATTCGGCACGTTTTTTGTTAGAAAACCTGAAAGCGGCTGGTAGTCAGATGGTTTTTGCTTCTTCAACTAACATCCTTTAACGGAGGGGTTGTGTGGTGTGTGGGCTGGCTTTACAGAGGGGAATCTCTTGACAACTTGGACTCCTCCTACGACTCTCGGCGTTCATCCTGGACTCCCAGAAGCAGCTCTTTTGCCTCAAACTACTCTCGGCCGTATTCCGCCTACTCTGGCAGCTCTTCTTTTTACACCGGCGCGTCAGGGCCCCGCCGGCCAGGCTCCTCCACCCTGCCCCCCTCCTTCTCTACGGGCTCCCTCCGTGGTGGGGCAGGAACCTACCCGGCCCCTTGGTCTCGTACGTCCCCCTCCCCTTCCACTCCGTCACCAATCACCTCTCCGGAGCCCGCACCTGACGCCTATCAGCAGCGGAACAGGTAAAAAAACCAAACGCGCCGGTTTCCTAAGGCCCCCAGGAACCTGCCTCTACCTGACTTTAGGTTGTATGTGTTATACCTGTGAGGTGAGGAGTGGTTGCTAAGGGCATTCTGGATCTTTCTCCTTGATGTACTTCTGGTTATTTGCTAAGTCTGCATGGGGGAGCCAAGTGTCTTCTGGGTGAAGGTTTTATGGTTTGACTTATTTGGCTACGGTAAGTTGAACTTTTGGAGGAGTCAAAGTGAGGTTTTCTAATCTAAAAAAGTACAAAGTGAAGCATGTTGGTGGCAGCATTATGCTGAGGTACGGTTGCATTCCACAAAGTGGACGTGACGTTTAAGAATGAGTTTCAAACCACAGACCTATCAGCTTCACCTCTAATCAACAGCTAGCTAATTAATACTTGAACGTAAATGCTAATAAGTGAAAATGAATTTCTGACCAGCACTGTAAAAGATGACCTCACAGATGACCTTCTTTAAAAAGATGGTTCTGGATCGACAGCCAGACAGTCAACAGGCCAGTCTTGGTCACATCTATTTATCGCATCGCTTATCATTTATTGTGATACAATTTGTCCAAGTTAAGAATTTAGATTCGTTCTTGTCACAATAAACTCCAATGAACGATGTTTAAAATCACCCAAAAATGTCCGTATTGTTGGGATCGGTATTTTCTCCACTGTTTGTTCAATGAACGTATCGATAAATACCAATACATTTTGAAATGCGACTAAATGCACTTAATGTGGGAACTGTAGCGACACAAGTCGCAGTTATTTATGTGACTACTGGGGCTGTGATTGTTGCATCATGCAGTCACAGCCATGAAGTCGCCTAAAAAATTAGTAATAAATTCTTATCACTTCTATTGTTACCACAAAAAATCGTGATAAAACTTTAGGTCTGCATCGTCCGGCCCTCCTGAAAAGAATTATGCAGGAATTCAGTGTAAATGTATACCAGTGTGCTTTGTGTGTGTGCATGCAGTCACACATGCCTCGTCGCATGTGTGCTTCGGCTCTAACAATCACAGCTGTGGATTCTGTGACCCAGGTCAGTGAGTGGCAGGAAAACCTGCACGTTCTGTGACACCCCGCTGGGAAAGGGAGCAGCCATGATCATCGAGTCCCTGGGGCTCTGTTATCATTTGAGCTGTTTCAAGGTGAGAGCCGGGGACTCCTTTCGCCACGGCGGAGACCGTCGTCTGCACGCCTTTGTCTGCTGATCATCACAGACTAACTCGGTCGATCTGAACTCATTTTCCTAGTTCTACTAACTCAGGGGGGTTTCGGGGGAATTTCCTGATTTCTTCCCAGCAGCTCAAACTTTTTAGCTCTCTACTTATCCGGGGACTTTGACCTTCAATCAGATCTGATCTCCTGCACCCGTGTCGTTACTTTCTGTCGTGATGCATGTCCTGCGACTACTCCAATCATTTGTGTTTGAATGAATACGGCCTTCGGTCTGTCTGTCTGTCCTCATCACAGCCTCTGTGGCTCTCTTTACCTCTCCTCTCTCTCTCTAAACCCACACAGTGCATCGACTGCAAGTCCGACCTCGGAGGCTCGGAGGCCGGGGCCGAAGTCAGAATACGAAACAAGCAACTCTTCTGTAACACCTGCTACATGCGAGTCAAAAGTAAGAAATCGATCCAGCTCGTGCCACTTTCGTTTATGTTTTAAATTAAATTATGATGTTCTGTTTTTTTTTTTTTTTTTTTTTGTTTTTTTAGCTGGCCACCCAACATCCATGTGATGCAGGCGTGCTGCAGCAGATCGACGAGGAGACTACATGTGACAACAACCCATGAACTTTAAAGTGAAAGCCGTTGCAATAATAAGCCGAACCTCTGGTGTCTTTAATTGTACTGATGAGATAAAGATTTCAAAAGAAGTTGTCTGCTTTTATCTTGATCTCGTATGATGCATTATAACTGTACAAATGTTCTACTTTCCCTCTATATATTATATTATTATTATTTTTTTTTTTATGTTTTAGCCATAAATCTGTCTCTGCGAGATTCCAGGAGAGTTTGCTTTTCCGACTCCATTTAGACAGATTTTGCAAACGTGGTGAGAGAAACCTGCAGGATCATGCTTCTTTTCTATGCGTGTCTGGTGGTATTAATTTGTCCATTAGGGGGAGCGGGGGGAGGTATGCTTTCCATGCGTATGTGGCTTTGTATTTGTAAGAGACAAAGGAAATAAAATTATTAGGATTCTCTGATGCATCGCGTTTGAAAATGACGGCCTGCTTTGACCGCACTTTTTATGCTAAGACTTCACGTCATTCTGTACTGAATTAAGGCAAAGAATAACTCTGTAAATAAATGACTAAATCCTCAGCTGGGACGTGTCTGGGGTGTTTCGTTCTCTGCTTTCGAAAAGCATACGGGGCAAAAGTATTTACACCCTTTGACTTTTTTTTTTTTTCCATTTTGTCACTTTCCAATTACAGACGTCAGTATGTTTTATTCAGATTTTAAAGAGGACGGGAGGGAAAAACTAAAAGGGAATTTGTACTCGGCTCACTCCGAGTCAAAACAGACAAAAATGGATGTCACACTTTTTCATTTTTTGTTTGTAATCCCATTGACTTTTGCAACATGTAAAATGTGGAAAAGTTCTGAGGCTATTAATACTTTTCCGAGGTAATTTAGTGCAATGATATTTTAGAATACGATGCAAAGGTTTTCCATCCTCTGTTATCTGAAATCATTACTCTCATCCTCTTTTTTTTTCCTGTCTGTTGCTCCCGTTCTGTGCTTCTCTGCAGAGCGACGCTCATAATGAAAGGAATCTCAATGAGCTCTTCTTTTTTTTTTCTTTGCTAAGGTTCAGAGGGCCGGCATGCTCTGAGTTTCCCAAAGCCAATTTGTCATGCATATTTTATTCAGTGCACGTGCATTGCACTTGATTATACTTTGATAGGCTCTTCCCCCCTCCCCCCCTCGCATATTCCTTTGTTCCTGCCTTTCCGCAGGTGTATTTTGTGGACGTCCATATTTAGTCTGCAGCTCCCAATTGGATTTACAACACAAGGTAAAAGACAGTGGAAATGAGCTCCATTCAGGCAATTTTATTTTGAGGAAATAGGTTAGACCGAGCATTGATTTCTCTGTATTCTCTGAGGTGAAGCACAAACAGTCCTTGGAGGCGGACGTCTTAAATTCTTGGATTCTTTTTTTAGATCTATCTTGGCGCTTCTATTGCAGAGAGATTTTAGTTTTGAAAGGAGCCAAGCACAGCTGAAATGCTGGCTGGGAAATCTAAAGTCATCCAAAATAGGTGTCCCATGTTTTTTTTTTTTTTATCTTTCTTTTAAAGCCAGAGCCAGCTTGTTACAGAGCAGAATCGAAGAGAGTGTGTTTGAACACAAAGGGAAGCAGGATGCTTCTCATTTAGGTGTACTTATTAAAAACCTTGCTCTCCTAACTGATCATCTTTGTCATTTTGATACTTTCACTCCCTTCATTTCAGTTTTTAAGGTTTAACTCCTATAGATCAATAACTTCACTCATTTCCTTGAAAATTGTCTTGCTTCATTATTTAGATTGGCCTTCAGGGGGCAGTGTAGGATAAGATTTTTATTTATTTTTTTTTCCACCAAAACAGACTGAATTGATATTTTAGCTGCAGCTGAGTGACGGCTGCTGTTGGTTGCACCACATATGCAAATGCATGACATTTACATAACATATTTTCTGATACGAGCTAGCATAATTGAAACACAGCAAATCAAACAAACAGTTTAATCTACAGCAAACCAAAATATTATGCCACTTCTAATTTGCAATATATTCTGACTTCAGCTGTCACTAGCTTAGACGTCGGGTCTTGGGTTTTGGTGCTTTCACAATTAAAAAGCGCATTTTCGACACGGTGACAGATATGTAATCATCTTCCAGGTTGCACATCCTGCCCCAGCCAGAATGCCTCTCTGAATCAGGAGAAGCCATCAGGCTAATTTACATGCAGCTTAAACTGATGCTATAATTAGACATTTAATTGCAGACACAGTCTCCAAAGACCTGTTGCTACAGCTCACTACATACATATCCTGCACCTCCAGTTGGCAACAGGGACTAAAGAAAATGCCCTTCCAGTAAATCTGTAAATACTCGGCGCATCAAGGAGGATCTTTCATTCTTGGCCTTTAGGTCTCACTGGAGAGGCTTTCGCATTAAGACGTGTGACAATTTTGCAAATTTCTTGAAAGTTTAAAAGACAAAACCACAAATTGTTGGAAATGTCAGCCTTATTTATTTCATTGGGACAAAATTATCCAGGTCAAAACATACGATGTCAGAAGACATAATTATTATTAATGTTTTGTAGAAGAAAATGGTAACATTGAATTCAATGTAGGTGTGTGTGTATCAGATTATTATTACAAAAATACTACTACTTTTAGTAGTACGTCTGATGATGACAGTAATCTAAGTAATCTAGTATAATAATTCTATAAGAACAAATATAATACTTTAACAAGTAAGTAAATAACATTTCTATTAGTTCTTTATCCACACCCACAACAACATAAAACTGTCACATAAACTGTAATGATGTTGTCATAAAGCTAGTCCTTAAGGCACAAAGCTTATAATAGGATAGGATAGGATAGGATAGGATATAATAACCCATTTTCAACTGCAAATTTTAAAGCTTCAAATTTATCACTGAAAACTAAACATCGTTCATTTTTTTCTACTCTGTTGCGCAAATCCAGGAAGCTATTTGACCCACAAAATAGCAGTGATATAGAACAGTGGAGACAACAGCTGCTGATAAGCCAAGGTACGTGTAACGTACACACAAATGGTCTCAGTAAATCTTCTGGACATGGTTGTGCAAAACGTCCCACCGGTGTTCAGTCTGGGGAAATCGGCGGCCAAGTCAGACGTCGAACATGTTGTGGTCCATGTTCTAATCTGGCTCTGGTCAAACTTGCTAAACTGTCCTCAGTCTAGTCTCTTGAACATTTTGTCCTCTACCAGAGTTTCCCGCTTCAGCTTCCAGTAGTCATGTGTTGCCTGAGCAGCTGCGCGTTTTAAGTATTAGCCATGCAAGCTCGATAACAATCAACAGAATTTTCTAGTCTGAGTAGGAAAAAGTTGTTTCTTTGCTAATTACCAACATATTATTAGTTCTCGTCTGCGAGCACGCACATATTTTTTCCAACTTTTATCAGGATTATTGATCTGTGACCTTTCGCGAAGCGAGGGACGGATCAGTTTAGATCCCTACTTGTCTTCATTAAAAATGCTGCCTCTAATCCCCCACTCACAAAAGGGCAGAGCTCATTCAAAGGAGACTCGACCTTATAAAAGAGGTGTGTTTGTTTGCTTTTTTTTTTTTTTAATTTGTCAGTTCGGCTCAGCTTATTTATTCAGCGCCCATTCCCAGCAATTATCATCTCGAAGAAACTTCACGAAACAGATTTATTCCCAGTTATAAAGAATCCTGTTCGGGCCTTCTTCGGTTCGTCTCCTTAAACCTATTCATACAGTCAAGTTCAAATCTGGTTACAAATTATATTGCAACATAATTATAGTCACTTGATGATTTGGGTACCTGATAAAAAGCCAATTGTCAATTGATCTTTGATCAGCGTGGAGCAATACCTCCTCCTGAGCAAGCATGTGGCAACAGTGGAGAGGAACTACTTCCTGTTAAGAAGAAGAAAGTTCCAGCAGTACCAGGTCCCACATGAGCTGCCATTTGTCATTACTATCTGGGTGTTAAAAGCACAGGAAGGAGACACACACACACACACAAAAAAAAAACAAGAAAACACTGGACTAGGAGAACTTTCTACTAGGAAAAGACCCTGTATGTTTTATGTCAGCAGTAGTTCTTTCATTGCATGTTTGAAAATGCTGACATTTGCTTCCTTTTTTGTTAAAATGTACGTACACAAATTGTACTATAACTATAAATTGTACTACTTTTGCCTTGGTCGCCTTCAATAGCCATTCGCCAAATATCAAAAGAAAATACCATTAAATGTCCGGAGAAAGTTGGCTGTGGACGTTTGGCGAGCGTCTGGCAGAAGTCCCGAACAACGTTCACCTAATGTCCGCAGCTGAAGTCCTCCGGACGCCTAGTGGTTTTTCTTTTTGACGTTCGGAGAAGCAGACCTACGTTCACCAAAAATTCAAAGCAACGTTCAGGGGACGTAGGAAGGAAGTGCTCCGTCAATGGCACAAAAGCACTGAGTCATGACTCCTTTCTATGAAAATGTAAAACAAAAAAAGTCACACATAGTTCATGACGGCAGCACCACCATCGATGACTGACGCTAAACTGCTGAACTGTGAATCACTGGGCGAAGCGTACCCTCTGTGGAAAGAAAAAGGAAATGTGATTTTGAGCCCTTTACGTTTTCTACTTTGCGTATTCCAGCGGACGTGGTCTGCCTGAAAACAGCCAAGAGAATAATTCATTTAAGTGAAGAAACGATAAAAGAAACTCCCTACTCACCCATCTTTGCTTCCCCCCCTGCAACCATGTTATAATCAGGAATAATAATGTGCCAGAATTTCTACTTGCGGCCTTAAAGAGCACTCTTTTTCTTCTTCCTCTTCTTTTCTCCCCTTTATGTCTTAAGCACTGTAAGGAACACCATTACCGGTGATAAGATGCCTTTGAGTTGCTTTTTGCAGTTGGCAGGCGGGAAGAGAGGGAGTGTTACATGGCTGTAAAATGATAAGCCTCCATGGTCCCAGCTGGGACACCCAGATATGTTTGAGACTGCTTTGTGCCTTGGGTGACAGGGGACCAAGTTTTCTATCCTGATATTAATTCATCCTGCCTCAGTACTACAGCAGAGCATGAGCTAGAATACAGATTCTTTGTTAAGTGTTTTCTGCTCTTTATTTGATGCTTTGACCAGAGACAAGGACAGGAAAAGGCCAATCACGTTGGTGTTTTGCAGTATGTTTTAAAGCAGTATGTGGATAGAAAGCCATGCCTACAGTGGTGGTTTGCTCCGACGCTAACCTTCTGCAGATTCCCAGTCGTTTAACCGCACACAGTTCAAACGTGCCGATCGGGATTGAAGTTAATTGGAAAATGTGCTGACAGATGATTCGCTGTGAAGTGTAATGCGAGCTGTGATTTAGCCAGGCACCAACAACCTCCAGCCCACTGCGTTTTTACACATCAGCTGACAGACAATAGAGAGAAAATATCACATTACCTGCAGACTTTTTTTTCTTTCTTTTTTTTTTTTTCCCTGATTGCCTTTCCAAACTCACGTTTAAGATCCTGCGCAGCATCGCAGACATTTGCTTCCATTTCTACTGAAGAATTACATTTTTAAGATGCAAAATTCATGATTTCATTTAATTCCCCTGTTTTATGTTGATCGTCAACCGATTGGTCGGTTTATATCACTCTTTAGGTCCTGCTCGGTTCTGCATCACTCTCTTTGCTCAAGTTTCTAAAATGCAAACTTCAAATGCAAACGAAAGTTAAGTGACTTTCAAAATATCTCTGCTCTGCTTATCTAGCAATCTACCTTGAACAAACTCCTCTATTTGCATTATTCATCAAAAAAGTCTAAATTATTTGTCCAGTACATTTGATTTCACATAAATTATCCCCAGAATTAAGCACCACATTCGACCTCATGGTACATGGAAATCAGTACAGAGCTGCCTTCATTCAAATGAATGTTTGGCTGTACCAGACAGTTCTCCCTGAGATTTTTATTTTTTTAACTCACATTTCACAGTGAAAGCCGTAGTCTGCAAACAGGAGGAATCTCATTGTCAAAATATATCAGCCGTCTGGGAGAAAAAAAAGACAAGAATTGCTAAGGGAGTAGATACAACATAAAACACCGGAAACCGAGACAGCGTGAGTGCAAAGAATTGGACTTTCCTCCAAAACTGATCAAAAGACAAGAAGAGAACTTGTAAGGGAGGCTGTCAAGAGGCCCGTTGCAACATTAAAGAAGGCACAGATAATAATGTCAGATTCATGTGATAAAATCACCCATATTTTTCATGTGAGGAGTGAAAGACTGGAGCATTTTCTGGCAAAATGTGACACGATCTGATGAATGACAGGTTAAGACTTTCAGCCGAAATCTCGAAATTAAATCGCAGCTAAACTCCTGCTGTGAGGAAGCTTCAGGTCTGTAGCTATGTTTGAATCTGTACCTAAAGTGTGTTTGACTTAGTTCTGTTTTGAAGGTATTGAAATAAATTCAACCAAAGTGGGTCGACGTGCCTTTTGTTTAAGGCACGTCGACCAGTTTAAATAATTAAACTGAATTATTTTAAAACGATAAATATTCTCGCCATTGTGCAAATTTTGTCTGACCTCCGATTTAGGCTTTTACGAGTTTCGATATATAACATAAAATGAATTAGGAGGAGACAAAACCATGCATGTATCTCACTAATCAAACAGAGCAAACCTCAACTCACTTAATTACATAATAATAAGTCACAGACGGTCATTACAGGAACATGAAACAGAGGGAAAAGATGAATATGTCCCCAAAGATAAGACGAGCTCTTAACCTTTGCTTATTGATTCCCAGATGAATTACAAACTCCAGTATGCCATCATGAAGTTACATGTTTTTGTTTTGTTTTTTGGAGTTTTTTCACCTGTGTTAACCTTTTAAAACTAATGACGCAGGGGAAATTATCTTGCTGACTATGTTAAGTCAGACAAAGAGTGCGGGCATAACAGAAAAAGGTGAATTGTGCAGAACCCACTCGTAGGTGGAGAGATGACGAGTCGAGTCACAAACAGGCTGAGGTCAGGCGAGGGTCAAATGTCAGCTGTGCAAAACCTGACTAAAAAAAAAAAAAACGGAGAGCTGATGAATCCATTGAAGGGCAGAGTCACACTCTGTGAGCCTGAAGGGAGACATGGAAAGTGACTGTGCATGAGTGCTGCTCATTCTCACCTGAATGCAGTACTCCCAGGATCCAGTTTTGTGCCGCTCGCTCGCTCGCTCACTCGCTCGCTCGCTCGCTCTCCTTCCCTCTCTCTCTCTTTTTCTCTCCGGGAGTCACCATATGGCCAACGCAGTAATCCTCTTTCTAGCCTGAAGCCAGCCTGAGGCTGAAACAGCCTGGATAACTCGCACTGACTGGAGCCGCTTCGCTCTCTTTGTTTCAGAGAAGAATTTCAGAACTCAACGCACTGCAGTCAACCCCAACGTACACATCCGACGTCTTCCCTCGTTCGCTTTGCAACCCACGTTTTAGCATCAAGTGGTAAATTATTAAACAATTTAGCCCTACTGGGATCAATATCTCCTTGATCTCCTCCAAAAATAACATCTTTTTTTATTATTTAGAAGTCATCCCAGCTGTGTAGGAACCTCTTTGGGTAATGTAGTGGTAAATATTTTACAGACAGTTGGTTTTATGGGGTGTGTGAGTGAAACGAATGCACCTGGTGATGTGTCACACAGTGGAGGCAGCATCATGCTGTGGGTATGCTGTACTTCCACCAGGGCAATGTTTACACAAAACACCTAAGATTAGAAGGGTGGGTTACATAGGCATGCCACACTTTTCAGATCCATTTCCAAAGCACTTTGGACACCACTTCCAATTCACAGTTATGAACTGCTTTGTGTTGACATCTCACTTAAAATACCAATAAAATAAGCTTACATATGTGGTACTAAGGCAAGAAAATGTGATAAGGATAAAGAGATATGAATACTTTCTGTGTGTTTATATATATATATATATATATATAAATGTTAAACAATGGTATATTAAACAAGTAGGTCTTTATTTTTCCTGCATGTCCTTCCTCAAGGTTAAGCCTGTAGCTCAGCTGATAAATATAATTCACTGTTGGCAGGTAAAGTGTGAGATATTTTTGTAGGAGGAAATAAAGGTTAAGTTAAAAATCTAAGAGTATATTTATAGTTTTTCAAAGATTTGACTCACAGGGCCTTACTGAGTAACTGTCTAAAGAAGACCATCTTCCTTTTTTCTTGACTTTCTTGACTTGACCGTTCTTGCTGTTCCATGTCGGACTCTGTGGGAAGCTGGGGTTCTTTTTGGGGGGGTTCTACATTTCTTTGATGTTCTGCTGAAACCAGACCGATGACACATCAGAGCCAAGCGTATTTTTGGTTTTTTTACCGGCAAACAGTTTCCGAGCCGCAGACATCACTCACGCTGGCTTCATGTTCTCGACGGTGACTCAGACGCACACCATATAGTTTTATTTTAGCGCCACAATAAATATCTCTTCTTCTACTTTCCAAACCAAGACACGACGCCGGGCAGGGTTCTGAGTTTTCTGCTCACGCATTGATGCATTCGGTTTGTAGTTTCTTCATATTTGATGCCCTTTCTAGTTTCTCTGACCTGTTGTTGCCCTCGTGGAACATTTTTTTGTTGCTTTGCACATGGGGAAGAAACAAAACAAAAAAAAAAAAAAAAAAAAGTTTATTTTTGCGCTTGGGGGGGGGGGGGGGGACACTCAACAGGAGAGAAAACAGTAATTTATGTCTATTGAACTCTCTTTGTGGGTAAAAGCAAAGATCACTCTTCATCCTGTGCGCAGGTTCAGGATTTCAAAAGATCTCCTGAGTCACTCTCTCGTGCTGAATTTGCCGTTTTGCCCCGTCTTTATGTTTCTCCAAAGAACCTTACGACTGCGGAGTGAAAAGACACCTGAAACGATGCGCAAGCCAGCCAAGATAAGACCTGCCTATTGTTGCGAGTGCAGCGAGCAGACGGCGCCTCGTCTGAAAAAGCTCTGCTGTGGCTGTGGAGCTGTACGTCTGGGCTTTTGTCTGTAGTCCATTCAGCGTCATTATCTCTCTCGCAAAGATGTAATTACTGTATGGAGAGTAGCTTTCCAGAACCCATCATTTCCTGCTCTGTAAGCCTCTTGTTTTGTTCGGCCCGTACGTAACGGAGGTGCCGAGCCGTTGTCAATATATTGATATCAACAGTTTTCACGACTGTGATGCTGGAGGGAGATTCGTGCATGTAAAGATTGGGAATGGACTCAAATGACAAATTTGAAGATGAAATAACTCTGAGACTTTGATATTTGGAGAAAAAAAAAAGAAAAATGTCAGTGCTGCATACTTGAGAAAACCCTCAGGACTTGCTGTGTTACTTTTTTTT